>NC_057811.1:73035695-73074859 GCF_018294505.1 Triticum aestivum | reverse complement strand
CGCCGGCCGGTCCCGCACCCTCCGCCTCGCCGCCGACGGCCGCCGGTGCCACGCCGCCCCCGCCGCGACCACCGCATCCTTCCTCCGGCCTCCCTCCGCCGTTCCCCCGCGCCTAGGCCCGCCGTCTCCTTCCTCCCGTCGCCGGAGACGAGCGCCACCGGAGCCCCATCGCCAGATCTCGGTCTGGAAGTTACTGTAGCAAGGTTGACCCCGAGCGCCCTGAAATTTCCCAAGTTTTTTTCATTTTTATATTATATGCCCTTATTCCTCATTGCATAACTCACTGTGCATAGCTCTGTTTCACGCATGTAATATGTCAAATTGTTCGTCTCGTGATTCTCTACATTTTGTTCAAGTGCACCATGTTCATTAGAGGTCATCTTGATGCCCAAATCTCTGTTGCAAGAGGGCTAGTTGCTGTTATCTGCTGGTTCTTATCAGAACTTGGATATTTGTCATTTTTGTATCATTTAATCTGTGCATCTTATGGGCATGAGCTCTACATGTGTTTTGTTGTATGCCATGTGATCTTTCCAGTGGTGCATGCCATGTATTTTTGTGATCTCTTTGGTGACTAGCACAAGCATGCAAAGTAGGCTCCGTAATGTTTCTGATTTCAGGGACTTAGTGATTCTCTAAGTCTTTGTCTGCTGTTATTTTGTTGCCATGTAAACTTGATGCTACAGAGAGATCCATGCATATTTTCGAGATGTTCAGTAAGGATGTTTTGTAGAAATTGTTGTAATTGATCCATTCCTGCCCTTGTTGGCAATTATGGAGTGACATAGCATGACTCAATCTTGCTCTACTTTTGCTATAAAATATTTCTTGCAGTTTCTTAACATGATATGCAATTTTGCGAAGCTTGTTGTAGTTGATCCATACATGCTATGCTTATACTCTTGCCGTGGTTAGCTTCATAAACATGCCATCAAGCTCACCAACATGCCCTCATATTATTGTTTCTGCCATGCTCTGTTTTTCTGCTAAGTCTGAAACCTGATAACGAAACTTGCTATGTGTACATGCTTGCCATCATATCTTCTTATCCTTTTTGGCTTATGGTGATTAAGGGACTTTTGTCATATGCAATTAGTAGAATACTGCCATGCCTTGTTTTGCTATGTTAACTTCCTGAGCATGTTGATTTCGTGCTCTGAACTTTGCTACCTGATGCTGCTTTCTGCCATGTCCAGTAATTTCACCAAGTCTGTGAACCTGTTATCTTTTGCTCTTTTGCCATGCTTGTTTGAGCTTGTTATGTTGTGAACTAGCCGTAGCTCAGTGTTCATCTTTTGTCAAGCATCTCCTGTAGATTACTTGCATATGCTTTGTTACTATGTTGGAGTGCTGTAGCTTTGTTACTTCTTGCATTTTAAGTGCTATCATGCTGTTAATCGCAGATTCGTGTCATTTTTGTCTTGCTTGCCATTTGCAAACCGTGCATCCGTTTCCGGTGATCTTTATATCTATTTCGACCGAAATCATCTCATCTTTACAGTGGCATGCTTGGTTTACCAAGTTACTGCCTTGTTCATCATTTTCCTTCCGGAGCACGCATATGCATCGCATATCATAACTTCCATATCATACATGTTTTGCATCATGTTGCTTGTGCATTTCTCGTGGTTGATTGTGGTTACGTTTGTTGGTGTTCTTGTCTTGGGTAGAGCCGGGAGACGAGTTCGTGAATGAGGAACCTGTTGAGTACGCTTACGAGGATCAAGCTTTCGACAACTTTGAGAACCTTGCAGGCAAGATGACCACCCCTCGAAATCACTTCTATCTTTGCTTTGCTAGTTGTTCACTCTATTGTCATGCCGCGCTACCTATCACTTGCTATATCATGTCTCCCATATTGCCATGTCAGCCTCTAACCAACCTTTCCTAGCAAACCGTTGTTTGGCTAAGTTACCGCTTTTGCTCAGCCCTTCTTATAGCGTTGCTAGTTGCAGGTGAAGTTGAAGTTTGTTCCATGTTGGAACATGGATATGTTGGGAAATCACAATATCTCTTATTTAATTAATGCATCTATATATTTGGTAAAGGGTGGAAGGCTCGACCTTATGCCTGGTGTTTTGCTGATATACCGGGATTATGTTCCTTGAGTTTGCGTTCCTTACGCGGTTGGGTGATTTATGGGACCCCCTTGACAGTTCGCCTTGAATAAAACTCCTCCAGCAATGCCCAACTTTGGTTTTACCATTTGCCACCTAGCCTTTTCCCCCGTGTTTTCGCGAGCCCGAGGGTCATCTTATTTTAACCCCTCGGACCAGTGCTCCTTCGAGTGCTGGCCCAAACCGAGCGATGTCCGGGGCCCCTGGGCAACCAGGGTCTATGCCAACCCGACGTCTGGCTCATCCGTTGTGCCCTGAGAACGAGATATGTGCAGCTCCTATCGGGATTTGTCGGCACATTCAGGGGCTTTGCTGGTCTTGTTTTACCATTGTCGAAATTTCTTGTAAACCGGGATTCCGAGACTGATCGGGTCTTTCCGGGAGAAGGTTTATCCTTCGTTGACCGTGAGAGCTTATAATGGGCTAAGTTGGGACACCCTTGCAGGGTATTTTCTTTCGAAAGCCGTGCCCGCGGTTATGAGGCAGATGGGAATTTGTTAATGTCCAGTTGTAGAGAACTTGTCACTTGACCCAGTTAAAATACATCAACTGTGTGTGTAGCCGTGATGGTCTCTTCTCGGCGGAGTCCGGGAAGTGAACACGGTTTGAGTTATGTATGACGTAAGTAGGAGTTCAGGATCACTTCTTGGTCATTGTTAGATGACGACCGCTCCATTGCTTCTCTTCTCGCTCTCTTTTGCGTATGTTAGCCACCATATATGCTTATTGCCGCTGCAGCTCCACCTCATTACACCATCCTTCCCTATAAGCTTAAATAGTCTTGATCTCGCGGGCGTGAGATTGCTGAGTCCCTGTGACTCACAGATTCTACCAAAACAGTTGCAGGTCCCGATGATGCCAGTGCAGATGATGGAGTCGATCTCAAGTGGGAGTTCGACGAGGAACGTGGTCGTTACTATGTGTCTTTTCCTGATGATCAGTAGTGGAGCCCAGTTGGGACGATCGGGGACCTAGCATTTGGGGTTGTCTTATTTTCATCTAGATTTAGACCGTAGTCGGTCTATGTGTGTATTTTGGATGATGTATGAATTATATTTATGTATTGTGTGAAGTGGCGATTGTAAGCCAACTCTTTATCCCATTCTTGTTCATTACATGGGATTGTGTGAAGATGACCCTTCTTGCGACAAAACCACTATGCGGTTATGCCTCGAAGTCGTGCCTCGACACGTGGGAGATATAGCCGCATCATGGGCGTTACAAGTTGGTAATCAGAGCCATCCCTGACTTAGGAACCCCTGCTTGATCGAATCGCTGACGTTGTTGAGTCTAGAACAAAAAAATGTTTTGAGTCTTAGGATTATATATATCGGAGAGTAGGATTCTTTTTACTCCTCAGTCCCTTCATCGCTCTGGTGAGGTCTCCTGACACAGATGTTTTGACTCTTCTCTCCTCAAATTTCACTAAATTTTTTTTAGGATCACACGGATATCTTGGAATCGTTCCGATGGTTTTGTGACGAGAACATTGTTCTTGGTGCCTCCTGACATTTAGGGGTTGTGGCAGTGTCCCGGGGAGTTGAGCTCCGACGTGTTGTCGTCACAATTTTATCGTTGCAGTTCTGGAATACCTGAGTTTCGCCGACATCGAAATCTCTTTTATGCAGTTGTTGGTGAGATCACCTCGACGCCACCCAGTACTGGGGCGGGAGTTCGGGAGTATTGGCATAACTTGTATAAGGGATGCTTTTCGAAGGTTGAGGTAAACGATTTCCGAAGGTTTCTTGGTTCTGTGTTGACGGATGGATACAGCTGGATCTAGGGATTGCTAGTCTGGGTGATATATTTTGTGTCCCCTATATCCCCAACACCAGATTGCATAACCAGAAAGTTTCGGGAGTTTATAAGTGGGAATTCAAGTAGCCTTAGGATATCTTTCCGACAGACGCATGATATGAGATTGGGGTTCGACGTCTAGTGGTCCGCCTTTCCACGGTTGGTTTTACAGTGGTCTCGTAGTGTCTTAAAGAGTCCTTGGCTATGCCGACTCGGGGACACTTCGTATGTCATGTGCACAGCCTTGTACATGATGGTGCTGTACGATCGAGCCCGTGTGGGCCCCACCACGAAAACTTTGGACGAAACCTCTATCATATGTTTGTTCCGGCTTATTCTGCAAGCCAATACTTTGTTTTGTTTTAAATTGTGATATTCGAGTTGCTTCGAAGTCATATGTTTATTCCATATCTTTTTCTACGTGGCTTCTCAACTTATGGAAGTGTGATGATTTACTACGGAATTCATTCGTTCATCTTCGTTCGAATGTTTATTGTGAAGACTATATGTTGTAATTTCTATCCGTTGATTCTACTTATCTATTTGTCTATCAAGATGCTAACGGATGTCACCCTCTTCAGGATGGCTCCGCCAACGCGTCAGAATCCGGATCGCAATGAAGGGAGTCAAGCGAACCCTCCGCCACCACCTCCGCCTCCGGAGGCATGGCAAGCTATCATGGCAGCCACCAACGCCAATGCTCAGATGATTCTGCAACTCTTGCAAGAACACACCCAAGGGCAAGGCAATCAAGGCAATCAAGGTCAAGGCAACAATCAGCCTAACTTCGCTACTCTCAACCAGTTTCTCGCAAATCAGCCCAAGTCTTTCAGCTACTGTGCCGAGGCCACGGATGCCGATGATTGGCTCGTGGACATCAACAAGCATTTTGAATGTAGCAATGTCAGGCCTGAGGACTATGTCAAGTTCGCTTATTTTCAGCTCAAGGACCAAGCTGCTGATTGGTATCAACAATACAATTCCAGAGGAGGTCGTGTGATCACTTGGACTGACTTCTGTCGGGACTTCAAAGCGCACCACATTCCACAAAGTGTTGTTGAGAGCAAGCGTGAGGAGTTCCGCAATCTCAAGCAAGGCAACATGTCTGTGTATCAATACAACATCCAGTTTCAGAAACTTGCTCGCTTCGCTAAACAAGACGTTCCTGATGAAAAGAGCATGATCTATCAGTTCAGAGGTGGCCTTAAAGAGGATCTGCAGTTAGCTCTCGTTCTTGTTGAGCCTACTTAGTTTGATCAATTCTATAATATGGCACTGAAGCAAGAGGCTGCTCAGCTCAAGTGTGAGGCTTCTAAGAAAAGAATCAGGGACGCACTTCAGTCTTCTACTTGCTCACTTGAGACAGCTAAGCAACAGAAGTTCTGGTTGCCTCCTCCTCCTCCGTTTCGTCAGCCTTACCAGCAGAAGAACAAAGGTTGCCATGGTTCTTCCAACTCTTCCAACTCTGGCTATCAGAACAAGTCTCAGAATCAAGCTCCAAAGTCCAATGCTCCTTATCATCGTACACTCTCAGAGGTGACTTGCAACAAGTGTCAGCAGAAAGGTCACTATGCTAACAAATGCTTCAACCAAAGGCGTCTGCCTCCTCCTCCTCCTGTCAGATCTTCCAGCAATGCAGTGGTCAAGCATAACTGTCGTGGAATTGTGACGGCAGATGTCCTCAAGCTAGGACTTAGTCGTGGAGCCATCGCCGCTAGGAAGCTTGAAGGGGTTAAACGGGACAAGGAACACGAGGCTTTATACTGGTTCGGCCCCTTACGGTGAAGGTAAAAGCCTACATCCAGTCGAGGTGGTATTGATTAGGGTTTCGATGACCAGGGAGCTTAACTGCTATGCCTGGCTCTCGACGAGATCTTTCTTGCCCCTAAACCGCTGCTGGGTCGTCCCCTTATATAGAGAGGTTGACACCCAGCAGCTCTCAGAGTCCCGGCCGGCTCATAAGAGTGTCCGGCTCGGACTCTCAACTATTCTTGCCTTACACTACAAGTTCTACCATAATGACGGTTGTAACTACGGGCCTTAAGCCATATCCGGGTCTGAAGCCCATCTTTGGCCCGCCGTCTTCAAGCTTGGCACCGGGCTTCGGGCGATGATCATTATGAGTAACCCGGCCCCTTCTGGCGGGTGACTTTAAGGTCTATATCCTCAACATTAGGCCCCAGATTGATTTGAGCCGGCTCATGTCAATCTTTAACTCTTTCGACAGAAAATCTCCGGCTTACAATTGCGTGAAGGCCATAACCCGGCGTGACGTCATCCTCTAGATTCCGGGTAATCCGCCGTGACGTCATCTTCCATTAAATCCATTTCTTACTCCGCCATATCCGCAACGGATCTTATCTTTACTGCCATCCCGAAAATCGAGGCGTTTTATGGTGAGATAACCGCGCCGTGAACTCCTCATTTCTCACGCCCACTTATGAGCTCGCCCTTATAAGTAGTCCGGCACGATGAGCCTTCAGCCACCCGTCTTCCTCCTCGCGCCACTGTTCTTCCGCTCGAGCTCTGTTGCCGTCGCCGCCGCGGGTCTTCTCGTCCTCACCGACTCCGGCCGCTGCATCAACCTGTTGTGTCCAGAGAACGGCAGCGACCTCCGCGACTCACCAACACCTGTAAGTTCTTGCTGCCCCGTAGAACAGATCTGCAGTATGGTTTCTTCTTGTTCTTCCCGTGTTCTTCACCGTTCTTCGCGGGCCTTCGGTAGATTTGATTTTTACCACCCTTCTTGATCTTAGACTTGTATAGAACCACTGTGGTAGCTGTTTGGCACCCATTTCAAATGCAGGTAGACCTCTTTTTACTGCATAAAGGCTCCGTTCGAGCCCAAGAACTTCCTTTGCGTCTGTTTTTAGGTCTAGAAGCTTTCCTTTTAGCCGACCGTTTTGATCCAAATTATCTACTATAGTGTGTGAAACCTGTTTTCACCACACTTAGTAAAAAACTGCACCTGCCGAGTCATGGCGGTTTACGTTTCCGGCTTAAAGAAGCCACGCACCGTAAAAAATTTCCGGCTTAAGGAAGCCACGCACCGTAAAAATTTTCCGGCTCATTTGCAGCAAGGCTGTAGATAATTGAATTACTCTCAATACCTCCAGCGGCTTAGATAACCCGATGCACCTAGATATATGTCATTAGTCCCCTCCATAAGCCGCCTCTTTAACATTGAACTGTAAATTTCCTCCGGCTTACAATTAAACCGGGCATGTTTCCTTTTATCATAGGCTTCCGACTTTCACCATGCCTGCCAAAGCTCCTAAAGCACCCATCACTTGCAATTGGATGAGGTCCAACGTCACCGACGAGACTTTAGCAGATTTCGTGAAATCGGGTTACCTGCCCAAGAAGGACGTCATGTCCTACTGTGCCCCCGACTCATCAGAGGAGAGACCACAGCCAAGGGACGGGGAGGTGGTAATTTTTGCGGATCATATGAGCCGGGGCTTCGCACCGCCCGGCTCAAAGTTCTTTAGAGACGTGCTGAATTTCTTTGACCTGCGGCCACAAGACATAGGACCCAATTCTGTGTCCAATATATGCAACTTCCAAGTGTTCTGCGAATTCTACCTTGCAGAGGAGCCCAGCCTGCTGCTCTTCAGAGAGCTCTTCTACCTGAACCGTATGAACGAGTGCGCCAACGGGCCAAGCTTGGAACTTGGCGACATCTCCATTCAGCGACGGAGAGACTGCCTTTTCCCTTACGCCGAGCCGCCAAGTCACCCAAAGGACTGGAACCAGACGTGGTTCTATTCCAAGACACATCGCCGGCTGACGAGAGCCCGCTGCCCGGCTTTCGCCCTTCGCGTCTGGAACCAACACACCCTCTGTCGGACAAGCTAACTCAAGCGGAGCACCAACCTCTACTCCCCACCATTAACAAGATCAAGGCTCTCCTGGGCAATTGTTGAGGATATAGACCTTAGAGTCACCCGCCAGGAGGGGCCGGGTTACTCATAATGGTTATTGCCAGAAGCCCGGCGCCAAGCTTGAAGACGGTGGGCCAAAGATGGGCTTAAGACCCGGGTATGGCTTGAAGCCCGTAGTTACAATCATTATCATGGTAGAACTTGTAGTGTAAGGCAAGAATAATTGAGAGTCCGAGCCGGACACTCTTATGAGCCGGCCGGGACTCTGAGAGTTGCTGGGCGTCAGCCTCCCTGTATAAAGGGACGACCCGGCAGCGGTTTAGGGACAAGTAAGATCTCGCCGAGAGCCAGGCATAGCAATTAAGCTCCCTGGTCCTCGAAACCCTAATCAATACCACCTCAACTGGACGTAGGCTTTTACCTTCACCGTAAGGGGCCGAACCAGTATAACCCTCGTGTTCCTTGTCCCGTTAACCCCTTCAAGCTTCCTAGCGGCGATGGCTCCACGACTAAGTCCTAGCTTGAGGATATCTGCCGTGACAATTCCACGACAGTTGGCGCCCACCGTGGGGCCAGCGCACGGTGGATTTGAGTTCTTGAAGGGCGGCTTCGAAGGGCTCAAGGGATACGCTGTGAGCCGGATGACCAAGAGTCGTCGCGGCAAGCTCTACATCGACGATGCAGACTGGGGCCCCGACGCCGGCTCAATTGAGTACGGGTACCGGGTCCCCTTCGGCGGAATTCATGTTTTCATTGGCAAGATTGGTGAGCCGGGCCCTGAGCCGGATCTCTGCGCCGATCTCATCGAGACGGCTCAGCGTGCACGACCCGCCCGGGCCCGGCCTGCCTTAAGGCATGCTTTTGTGGGATGTATCCATGGAGGTCCCTCTGATCGATCTGGATCTGGTGATGAGACGGCCGCCGGCTCTGACGGCGAGTCGTCCACCGATGAGTCAAACTCGTTGTATCAACTTCAAGATGGCAGGCTCATGGGTTGTTCCGATGGTGACAGTATTCCGGACCCGTTTGAGCCGCCAAGTCAGGTTGGAGTCTTTATGGCCGGTGCACAGCCTGTTCAGAACCCTGCTTCTGGAGCGGGAAACCCGGTGCCCTCGCCGGCTCAGGTGCTAATGGATCTCACGGACAAGATGACGGCCCTGTTAACCGCCACGGTTGACCCGGCGGATCAAGCTCAGAATGATGCGGAGGTGGCACAGTTAAAGTTGGATCTAGTGAAAGCTAATGAGGATCTGGCAGCAGAAGGGATCAGGATGGCTGCGGAAAGGGCGGCTCTCGACGCCCAAACCCAGTTGATTCAAGCGCAGTCCTTTCGGCTCACGATGGATCAAAACGCGTCCAATGAGGTCCTGAGAAGGAGGCATCAAAAGGCCCAATCTCGACTCCCTCCGGTTTACGATCCACGAAACCTCTTCAACACGCCAGGTGCAGGGTCTAGTAACCCGCCAGGGGTCATAGTGCCCGGGCCTGGGACCCCTATTCAGCCACAAGTGATGGGGCCTCCCCAGATGCCCCCTGCCCCGCCTCAGTACGTGCCAATACCACCGGGTCATTATGCCAACCCGCTGGAGAACATGGTCGCCGCGGCAGCACGGCTGGCGGCTCTCCCAATTGACAGCGACTCTCCGACGGCTATTGAAGCCCGCCGGGTCAGGGAACTCCTTCAGACGGCACTGGCGCAGCAAGAGGCGTACTCCTACAGCCGGGACAGGATCCACTCGACCCCTCGTCCAGGCCGGAGCCCGAGTTACAGCAGACACATGGTCTCAGCAACCGGCTCAAGTAACGTCCGACGCCATGACCCGCCCCCTGGCCATGGCCCGGCTCATAACGGAGCCTTTCACGCAGCAGGCCAAGACAGAGCACGGCAAGAGGCGGAACAGGTGCCTCAGTTGACGGCTTACCAGACTCCCCCGGCTTATCCGACGACTTCCGTCGACGTGGGTATCCCTACCAGGACTGGGGGTATCCCTTGTTTAGTGCCAGCTATCCGCAATGAATGTCTACCCAAGGACTTCAAAGGCCCTAGGAAGGTGCCTAATTACACGGCAGACTTACAACCCGCAGCCTGGATCGAGAGTTATGAGATGGCTATGGAACTGCTGGAGGTCAGTGAAGCGGCCATGGCTAAGTACTTCACCATGATGTTAGATGGGACTGCCCGCACTTGGTTGAAAGGGCTACCACCGAATTCCATTGGGTCTTGGGCTGAGCTGAAGGCCCGGTTCATCCAAAACTTCAAGGATACCTGTAGGCAGTCTATGTCAATTGTGGATTTGACTAACTGCAAGCAGCAGGAGGGTGAGTCTACGACACATTGGGTTTGCCGGGTTAAGGAGATAATACATTCCTCAGATAAGATGGATGCCGGCTCTGCAGTCTTAATGTTGGAGCAGAATTGTCGTTTTGTGCCCCTGAAGATGAAACTCGGGCGGCTTAAGCGCGACTGCAATGATATGGGTACACTGATGGCGGCTCTTGTCAAGTACGCCGATTCTGATGGTACCAAGGACCCCGCTTCAGATGATGAAAGGACAGGGAAGGGAAAGAAGAACGGCCAAGGCAAGGGTCCTCAGCATAACCCGGGAAACCAAGGAGGCGGCAAGCACAAGGCCGATGGCAGCCTAGAGTTTGTAGCCAACGCTAGCTCACAAGGTAGTAACCAGCGACGCAAGGGGAGGCCCCCTCCCCGAGGCGGCGGGTCAGGCCCGACGCTGCAGCAACTGTTGAACAAGCCTTGTCCAAGGCATGGCTCTAGAGAGAAGCCAGCAACTCATCTATGGAAGGATTGTACAATCATGAAGGCCTTTAAGAATTACAATGGCCCGGGCGGCGGCTCAGGCGCCGGCGGCTTTCATGGCTCGGGTGGCGGCTCAAATTCTAACCCTCAGAACGGTCAAGGGGGCTTTAATCAGCAGTCTTGCCAAGGTCATCAACAGCAGCAGGGAGGTTATCAGACCAATCCAAAGCAGCTTAGCGGTGGACAGTATCATGTGTTTACCACCAGTCTGTGTAAGCGAGATCAGAAGATTCATAAGAGGGCTGTGAATGCTGTTGAGCCGGCGGTTCCACGCTACTTGCGGTGGTCTGAGCAGCCTATAGTGTGGAGTAGGGAGGATCACCCTCCCCGGGTGGATAATCCGGGTCACTTGGCCCTAGTGGTGGCTCCTCAGGTGGGAGGATATAAGTTCACTAAGGTACTCATGGATGGAGGCAGCAACATCAACATCCTCTATTATGAGACATTTCGTCGTATGGGGTTGATTGATAAGAATCTCAGCCAATCAAACACTATTTTCCATGGTGTGGTACCTGGTAAGTCGGCTTACCCAGTCGGCAAGATCGAGTTGGAAGTGGCCTTTGGAGATGAGCACAACTACAGGGTGGAAAAATTGACCTTTGAGGTAGTCAAGATAAGAAGTTCGTACCATGCCATATTTGGGCGGCCGGCTTACGCCAAGTTCATGGCACGGCCGTGTTACGTATATTTACAGCTCAAGATGCCGGGTCATAGTGGGACCATTACGGTTCACGGCAGCCGGAAGGTGGCCTTGGAGTGTGAGGAAGGCGATGCAGCTTATGCAGAGTCTGTCTGCGCAACAGAAGAGTTAAAGTTTTACAAAGACAACGTTGACCCAATAGACATGACTTCTCTGAAAAAGCTGACTACGGAGCATGAGCTGGCGATGAAATTTAAATCGGCTGATGAGACTAAACTTGTCGATTTTGTTCCAGGAGATTCATCTCAGCAGTTTAGCATCAGTGCCAATCTGGATCCAAAATAGGAAAGCGCGCTCATCGAGTTCATCCGTGAGAATAGGGACATTTTCGCATGGAAGCCGTCCGACATGCCAGGTGTACCTAGAGAACTCGCTGAGCACACTCTCAATGTTGATCCGAAATTTAAGCCGGTCCGGCAATTCCTTCGGCGGTTTAATGAAGAGAGGCGGAAAGCCATTGGAGAAGAGGTGGCCCGGCTCTTGGCGGCTGGGTTTATTGTTGAAGTCTTTCACCCAGAGTGGTTAGCTAACCCGGTGCTCGTACTCAAGAAGAACGGCACTTGGCGGATGTGTGTGGACTACACGGACTTAAACAAAGCGTGTCCGGCTGATCCTTTTGCCCTTCCCCGTATTTATCATATTATTGATGCTACGACAGGTTGTGCGCGCTTAAGTTTCTTGGATGCTTACTCCGGATATCATCAGATTAAAATGGCAGTTAAGGACCAGGAGAAGACGGCATTCATCACTCCCTTTGGAGCCTTCTGCTATGTGTCTATGCCCTTTGGACTCAAGTGTGCACAGGCGACTTATCAGCGCTGTGTACAGAACTGTCTTCATAACCAGATTGGGCGCAATGGTCATGCTTATGTGGACGATATTGTGGTTAAGTCCATAAAGGAGGAAACCCTGATAGATGATTTAAGGGAAACCTTTGATAATCTCCGGGTTTACAAGATGATGCTTCACCCGGCCAAGTGTGTTTTCGGTGTTCCTGCAGGCAAATTCTTGGGTTTTTTGGTTTCTGACAGAGGTATTGAAGCTAACCCGGAGAAGATCAAGGCCATCACCTCCTTGGCTAAGCCGGCGTGTATAAATGACGTTCAGCGCTTGGCGGGTTGCATCGCTGCTTTAAGCCGGTTTATAAGCCGTTTGGGTGAGAAGGCCATGCCATTATATCAGTTGATGAAGAAAACTGATAACTGTGTCTGGAGTGATGCAGCTAATACCGCTTTTGAGGATTTGAAGAAGCAGCTGGCGGAGCCCCCAGTCCTTGCTGCTCCAGTTGACAAGGAGCCTTTATTACTGTATGTGGCTGCTAATACACGAGCCGTCAGTGTGGCCGTGGTGGTGGAGCGCAAGGAAGAGGGTAAGGAGCATTTGGTTCAACGGCCGGTTTATTATGTCAGCGAAGTGCTCATTGAGTCCAAGTAGCGGTATCCGCATTGGCAGAAGCTTGTTTATGGTGTGTTCATGGCGAGCCGGAAACTTAAGCATTATTTCCAGGGTCATCCGATCACTGTGGTCAGTTCTACCCCTCTTGGTGATATCATTCAAAACAGAGAGGCCACAGGGAGAGTGGCTAAGTGGGCTATAGAGCTTGGACCTCATGGTCTGAAATACGTACCACGCACTGCTGTTAAGTCTCAGGCCTTGGTGGATTTCATCAATGATTGGACAGAGTCACAAGTGCCCGAGCAAAAGCCGGATAACACATACTGGACTATACACTTTGATGGGTCCAGGCAGTTGGACGGCTCGGGGGCTGGAGTCGTGTTGGCTTCCCCTAAAGGTGACAGGTTCCATTATGTGCTACAGTTGATGTTTCCTTGCACTAACAACGCGGCTGAGTACGAGGCCTTGCTCCATGGTCTTCGGATGGCTAAAGAAATGATATTGAGCCGGGTAAGGTGCTTCGGCGAGTCAGACTTGGTGGCTCAACAAGTATCAGGAAATTGGGATTCCAAGGACCCTCTCATGGCGGCTTATAACCGCGAAGTTGATGCCATTGCTAGGCACTTTCAGGGTTACCAAGTGGAACACATCGATCGCAGGAAGAACGAGGCGGCTGATGCTTTAAGCCGGCTGGGCTCTCAGCGAAAACCGGTGCCGCCTAATACTTTCCTGGACATCTTGTTTAGCCCTTCTGTTAAGTTGCCTACAGAGGAAGACTTGGTTGTACCTGACCCAGAGGCATGACTGGTGGCGGCTCTCCACATCATACCGGACTGGACAGTACCTTATTTGGCTTACATGACCCGGGGAGAGTTGCCTGAGGATGAAACTTTGGCCAGACAAGTAACCCGGCGGGCTAATTCAATGATTGTTATCAATGGCGAGTTGCATCACCGTAGTGTTACAGGAGCGTTTCAGCGTTGTGTCTCCCCTGAGGAAGGTCAAGAGATCTTGCGTGAGATTCATGAAGGGGATTGTGGCCATCACGCCGGCTCAAAGTCTCTTGTGGCCAAGGCTTTTCGCCATGGTTTTTATTGGCTGACGGCTCATGCTGATGCGGAGGACTTGGTCAGTAAATGTGATGGTTGCCAAAGGTTCTCGCGACGGGCTCATGTGCCGGCTCAGGAGCTGAGGATGATCCCAATTACTTGGCCCTTTGCAGTCTGGGGGCTTGATATGGTTGGGCCTTTTAAAAGGTCCAAAGATAAGAAGACCCACCTCTTGGTGGCAGTTGCAAATTTACCAAGTGGGTAGAAGCAGAGCCAGTTAGCAAGTGTGATGCAGCCACGACAGTTCAGTTTATGAAAAAGGTGATCTTTCGTTTTGGCTTTCCGCACAGCATTATAACTGACAATGGCACCAATCTATCCAAAGGCGCCATGGAAGAGTTTTGTCAACGAGAGCATATCTGACTTGATGTTTCCTCAATGGCTCATCCTCAATCCAATGGTCAAGCGGAGAGAGCTAATCAAGAGATTCTGAATGGCATCAAACCCCGGCTTTTGGTCCCTTTGCAACAGACGCCGGGTTGTTGGGTGGAGGAGTTGCCCTTCGTGTTATGGAGCATCAACACTACTCCTAACAGGTCTACAGGTTTCACGCCTTTTTTCATGGTTTACGGGGCAGAGGCAGTCCTCCCTAGTGACATCCGTCATGACTCGCCTCGAGTGGCGGCTTACGTTGAGGCGGATAATGAACAGGCGCGCCAAGATGCTCTTGACTTGTTGGACGAGCAGCGTGATGTGGCAGCAACTCGCTCAGCAATTTACCAACAGGACGTGCGCCGTTATCATAGTCGCCGGGTTAAATCCCGGGTGTTCCAGGAAGGCGATCTGGTGCTCCGGCTCATCCAAGATCAAACAGATGTGCATAAGCTATCCCCGCCTTGGGAAGGGCCCTTTGTAGTCAGCAAGAATTTGCACAACGGGTCATATTACCTCATTGACATTCGGGAGCACAAAGATTCACGTAAGTCAGAGGAAGAAACCTGTCGACCGTGGAACATAGCTCAGCTTCGGCCTTACTACACTTGAGCCACCGGCTCTCATAATGTACATATTTCTCTAAGCCATGTATATATTATGATAAGCAATAAAGCAGGACCTCTGTCCTTTTTTCTCCTCCAAATGTGCACGTGTTGTTTTCATTGCAAGATTACATGATAACTTGAAGGAGAATCTGGCTTATGATCGCATTCGAATCTAGCCGTAGGCAATAAAGGTCATTTGGGGGCTTCCTGTTCAAACATAGGTCGTATTCGAACCAAAGAGAACATAGCTGTCGATACCCATTTGATTGGCAAAGTGCCGAGCTCATTGGAAGTTTTCTTTGATCATATTTGAATCTTAGTTTAACCCCTTTGGGAACCGACGTGGATCGTATTCGAATCAGCGTCGTTAAACAATTCTTAAAGTCATTTGGGTGCTTCCTATTCAAACATGGGTCGTATTCGAACCAAAGAGAACATAGCTGTCGGTACCCTCTTGATTGGCATCGCCACACCCACTGGGGGCTATATGATCGTATTTGAATCCTAGCGTAACCCCTTTGGGCCGGCTCTCTGGTCGTATTTGAACCGGAAGCCCCTAAGTTCTTCTGCTTTATAGCAAGTTTCTTCTGATTATTTCAAAGTGTGTACGGCCGGGTCTCACTTTGCCGGCTTAACTTTGATTTACAGTGCTAGTCGAACACAACTAGCGTTATTAAGACTGGTAAACCAGAATTGAGGTATCAAACTGATAGTCCGGGTTATCTAAGCCGGCAGTGTGCTTGCAGGCTGGTAAGTGTGTTGTTACGATTATATCAAGGACATCATCGAGGGCCAGTCTTTGGTGAATCATATTCTGGGTTATAGGCATAAGACTATGATTCTCCATGCGGTAAGTCGCCTCGAGACTTGTGATTTGTCTTTTCTTGCATGATAGTTGAAGACAATTATTTAAACTGAAGGAACATGACTGATCAACTGTAACCCGGAGACATATAAGGAAGCAACTTTCATAAGGATTCAGCATTCAATACGTGCGCGATGGCACGGCCCAGTTAAAGTATTGATCCTACTCTATTACAAGACTCATCGAGTCCAAAAGGGGGAGCATTGTTTTATAAGCCGCCGGCAGAGTTAAGATGCTTGCTGGGTTGACGTCTCCGGCTCATCCCTCTCTTCTCCTCCGGCTGTTCCCAAGACCTGGAAAGTTGATGACTTCCAGTCGATGCCGCTCAGAGCTTCGAATTGAGCTTCCTCGTCAATTAACCCGGCCGGGTCAATCTCCGGGGCGAAGGTGTGCTGACGAGTTGGCGGGATTAAGCTGAGGGCTTCATAGCGCGGGGTGGGGATCCTCTGATTTTTCGCATTGTAACCCGGCTGGTACTTGGTCAGATCTGTGTCATTTCCAATGAGGGTGGCCACCAGGCGCACGATCTTCACGCAGGCGGCAAAGTCCCTTTGGTCGAAGGCTGTGCCGTCTTCCTTCAGACTTGGATAGCCGAGGGCGATGTCCGCCGGGTCTAACTCGGGAAGGAAAGCCTTGGCCCGGCTCAGCGCGGCGATAGCTCCGGCTCTTGCAGAGGCCCGTCGCAGCTCTTGGATACGTTGAGGCAGAACGGCGAGCCGGCGAAGCACTTCCGCCAGGTGAGTCGGCACCTCGTTGGATAGGGCCACCACAGCCAAGGCACGCTGTGACCCGATGTAGAGTTGCTCCACCAGGGTGTACACGACCTTCAGCTTGGTTACCACACTCTGATTAAGGTTGGCGCTTCTGGGACCTGTTTAACAGCGTAAGATAAGCCGCCGACAAGGATGAGTTATGAGATATAAAGATTCTAAGCTTGATGAAGACCGGTGAAATGACTTACCGAAGATTGCGGCAACCATCTGGGACACTTGGCGCTTTAAGCCGGAGAGTTCGGCGGTCTTCTCTGAGAGAGCCTTCTCCGCCTGTTCGGCCCGGTTCACCAGAGCAGCCTTCTCTTTGGCCCAGGCTCTCCGTTCTGCGTCGAAGTCCGTCTTCAGCTTCTCCTGCGCAGCAATACTGGACACAAATTTAGCATTTGCTTTCCGGGTCTCAGTTTCTTGCGTCTTCAGCCAGGTCTTGAGATCAGAGATGTCAGCCTCAAACTTCTTGCCAGTAGCCTGCATAAATTTCCGGGTTATAGCATGAACAGTTATTATACAAATTTAAAGTCCCAAGCGTTTTCCAAGCAAAGACACTCAACACATGGGGGCTAATGCATATCGAACGTTCCTATCTACACACTACCGGTTCATGGAAATAAGCCGGAACTTAAGTCTACAACATACTCAATCATAAGTCGTCGACTTGGGGGCTAGCATGGTAAAGGTAACTATGCAGTAAGAAAGAGGACAGAAGAATAATACCTCAGACTTCTGCTGAATCTGGTTCACCATGGCAATCTCTACGTCCCAGCTCTGGTGCACTTGGCTGACGTAGCCGGAGACGAGCTCTCCGATGCTCAGGTTGGCGTAGTCGGAGAGGTCCAGATTAACCCGGCGGGGCTGTAGCAACTCCCCCTTGGCAGAACACTTGGCCAGTGCAGTAGGTCTCCCCGGCTCAACAAATTCCGACCGGGTGATTACCACATCCGGGTCATCTGCTGGTTGAGCCGAGCTGGAGGCCTCCTGGATAAAAGAAGCTTCTGCTATGGGCTTGTTGGTTGGAGCAGCGGCCTCAGGAGCAGAGGCAGCTGGCGGTTCTTGAGCGGCTACCTCCGGCTCATCAACCGGCTTGTTCTTCTTCGCCCTTTTGCTGAGTTTTGCTTGGGCGCTGAAAAGACAGAAAGGTTAAGCACAAGAGTGTAAGTAAAGACAAAGTACACCATAAGATGATCATTATTACCCGGGCACAGTCTTGAAAGCCGGCAGGTTCGACTGCATAGAGTCGCCCGAAGAGGGGGAAGTCTCCTGATAATTTGAGTCAGAAGAATTGAGCGGCTGACGTATAACACCCGCCAAAGGATGAAAAGGGTACAAGTTGGAGATAACCTGAGTTCGACGCTTCCTTGATGCGTCAGGTAACCCGGAGGAGAGGTCGGCGTCCTTGTTGGTCCGGGTGTGACGCCGGCTCTCATGAACCTGTCGCTTCAAAATAAATTGAGGATCTTGATAAGCTAAAGGATGTGAAAAGCTTACTTTCCGGGTTACCCTTCGGACTTTGAGCCTTGGCAAGGGCTCCGAGTCGGAGGAAAGTGACATTACCTCTTCAACCACCGAGTTACTTGCGCCGGTGTCATCCTGTTGATGAACAGTATTGATAAGGCGGGCAGAAATAAATAACAGATATAACAAGAGTTTACAGGTTCAGGGGTTACCTCTGACTCGGAGCTGTCGCTTAGTTGCATCAACTCTGAAGCAGTTGGCCTACTTCCCTTCTTGCGGGGAGCGGCTTTCTTGGCGGCTTTCTTGGCCTTCCTGGCCTTCTTGGCCGCCTCGTGGTCATATTTGACCTTCCAAAATTTGTCATCAGCCTGAAAAATACAATGATGATTTCTTAAAAGATTCAGATGAAAGTTATATACAGAAGAAGATAAGATGTTCAGATCAGCGGCTTACCGCTGGGGCTGGGTTGGTCTTGCAGAAGGGGGCTAACCGGTCCTCCCGCAGTCTGCCAGGCTCTCGTTCAAGAGAGCCTTGGTCATATCCTCTGCAACATCTTCAGGAAGATCGTTGCGGCTGTGTCTCTGGGGGTCATCCTTTCGGCTCGTGTACTCGCACATTAAGCCGGGGCGGCGGCTCAACGGGATCACCCGCCAGGAGATCCAGACCCATACCAGATCGATTCCGTTGAGACCATTGCCCAGGAGAGCCTTGATCTTGTTGATGGTGGGGAGCAGAGGTTGGCGTTCCGCCTGAGTTAACTTGTCAGACAGTGGGTGAGTTGGCTCCAGACGTGAAGGGCGAAAGCCGGGCAGCGGGCTCTCGTCAGCCGGTGACATGTCTTGGCAATAGAACCACGTCAGATTCCAGTCCTTTGGGTGACTCGGCGGCTCGGCATAAGGGAAAAGACAGTCTCTCCGTCTCTGAATGGAGATGCCGCCTAGCTCCAAACTTGGCCCGTTGGCGCACTCGTTCTGGCGGTTCAAGTAGAAAAGCTCTCTGAAGAGCAGCAGACTGGGCTCTTCTCCAAGGTAAACCTCGCAGAACACTTGGAAATTGCATATGTTGGACACCGAGTTGGGTCCTATATCTTGTGGCCACAGGTCAAAGAAGTTCAGCACATCTCTAAAAAACTTTGAGCCGGGCGGTGCGAAGCCTCGGCTCATGTGATCCGCAAAAATGACCACCTCCCCGTCCCTTGGCTATGGTCTCTCCTCTGATGGGTCGGGGGCACGGTAGGACATGACGTCCTTCTTGGGCAGATAGCCTGACTTGAAAAAATCTGCTAAGGTCTCGTTGGTGACATTGGACCTCATCCAATTACAAGTGATGGAGGCTTTAGGAGCTTTGGGAGGCATGATGAAAGTCGGCAGCCTATGATTAAAGGAAACGTCCAGTTTAATTATAAGCTCGAGGGAATTTATAGTTCAATGTTAAAGTGGCGGCTTATGGAGGGGACTAATGACATATATCTAGGTGCAGCGGGTTATTTAAGCCGCCCTAGGTATGGTGAGTAATTCGATTGTCTACGGCCTTATCACAGATGAGCCGAAAAATTATATGGTGCATGGTCTCCTTTGAGTCGGAAGATTCTACGGCGCGTGGTTTCTTTAAACCGGAAATGTAAACCGCCATGACTCAATGAGTGCAGTTTTTTACTAAGTGTGGTGAAAACAGGTTTCACACATTGCAGTAAATATTTTGGATCAAAATGGTCGGTCAAAAGGAAAATTTCTAGACCTAAAAAACAGACGCAGGGGAGTTCTTGAGCTCGAACGAGGCCTTTATGCAGTAAAAAGAGGTCTACTTGCATGAGAAATGGGTGCTAAACAGCTATCGCAGTGGTTCTATACAAGGCTAAGATCAAAAAAGGGCAGTAAAAATGAAAACTACCAGAGCTTGTGGGCGACGGCGACGAACACGGACGAACCCTACTGCAGATCTGTTCTACGGGGTAGCGAGGACTTACCGGTGCTGAAGGGATGCGGAGGTTGCCGCCGTTTGTCTAGACCGAGTCAGGGTGATGCAGCGGCCAAGGTTGACGAAGACTGGGGGCGCGGCGGCGGCGGCGGAGTTCGAGCTCTCGGGAGACAGAGGAGAAGACGAAGAAGAGGAGTGGATGAAGGCCCGTCGGGCTGGACTACTTATAAAGGCGAGCTCATAAGTGGGCGCGAGAAACGAGGAGACCGTGGCGTGGTTATCTCCCACTGAAACGCCTCGATTTTCGGGATGGCAGTAAAGATAAGATCCGTTGCGGATCTGGTGGAGTAAAAAATGGACTTAATGGAAGATGACGTCATGGCGGATTACCCGGAGTCCAGAGGATGACGTCACGCCGGGTTATGACATTCACACAATTGTAAGCCGGAGATTTTCTGTCGAAAGGGTTGAAGATTGACATGAGCCGACACAAATCAATCTGGGGCCTAATGTTGAGGATATAGACCTTAGAGTCACCCGCCAGGAGGGGCCGGGTTACTCATAATGGTTATTGCCAGAAGCCCGGCGCCAAGCTTGAAGACGGTGGGCCAAAGATGGGCTTAAGACCCGGATATGGCTTGAAGCCCGTAGTTACAATCATTATCATGGTAGAACTTGTAGTGTAAGGCAAGAATAGTTGAGAGTCCGAGCCGGACACTCTTATGAGCCGGCCGGGACTCTGAGAGTTGCTGGGCGTCAGCCTCCCTATATAAAGGGACGACCCGGCAGCAGTTTAGGGACAAGTAAGACCTCGCCGAGAGCCAGGCATAGCAATTAAGCTCCCTGGTCCTCGAAACCCTAATCAATACCACCTCAACTGGACGTAGGCTTTTACCTTCACCGTAAGGGGCCGAACAAGTATAACCCTCGTGTTCCTTGTCCCGTGAACCCCTTCAAGCTTCCTAGCGGCGATGGTTCCACGACTAAGTCCTAGCTTGAGGATATCTGCCGTGACAATTCCACGACAGCAATGGTCTCAGTGGAATTGACCTGTTCCGGGTCTGGATCTCGTGGCGGGTGATCCCCTTGAGCCGCCGCCCCGGCTTAATGTGTGAGTACACAGGCCGAAAAGGTGACCCCCTGCGACACATCCGCAACGATTTTCCTGAAGACGTTGCTGAGGACATGACCAAGGCTCTCTTGAACGAGAGCTTGGTAGACTGCGGGAGGACCGGCTTAAGCCCCTTCTGCAAGATCAACCCGGCCCCAGCGGTAAGCCGCTGATCTGAACATCTGATTTTCTTCTGTAGATAGCTTTCATCTGAACCTTTAAGAAATCGTCATTGTATTCTTCAGGCCGATGACAAATTCTAGAAGGTCAAATATGACCATGAGGCGGCCAAGAAGGCCAGGAAGGCTAAGAAAGCCACCAAGAGAGCCGCTCCCCGCAAGAAGGGAAGTAGGCCTACTGCTTTAGAGCTGCTGCAACTAAGCGACCGCTCCGAGTCAGAGGTAACCCCTGAACCTGTAATCTCTTGTTGCATTTGTTGTTTATTTCTGTCCACCTTATCAATACTGTTCATCAACAGGATGACACCGGAGCAAGTAACCCGGTGGTTGAAGAGGTAATGACATTTTCCTCTGACTCGGAGCCCTTGCCTAGGCTGAAAGTCCGAAGGGTAACCCGGAAAGTAAGATTTTCACATCCTTTAGCTTATCAAGATCCTCAATTTCTTTTGAAGCAACAGATTCATGAGAGCCGGCGGCACACCCGGACCAACAAAGACGCTGACCTCCCCTCCGGCTTACCTGACGCCTCGAGGAAACGCCGAACCGAGGTTATCTCCAACTTGTACCCTTTTCATCCTTTGGCGGGTGTTATACGTCAACCGCTCAATTCTTCTGATTCAAACTATCAGGAAACCTCACCCTCCTTTGGTGACTCGATGCAATCAAACCTGCCGGCCTTCAAGACCGTACCCGGGTAAATGATGATCATCTCTTGTTGTGCTTATCTTTGCTCATACCTTTATACTAACCTTTTTTTCCTTTCAGTGCCCAGGCAAAGCTCACCAAGAGGGCGAAAAAGAACAAGCCGGTCGAAGAGCTGGACTTGCCTGAACCGGAGGTAGCAGCTCAAGAACCGCCAGCTGCCTCTGCTCCTGAAGCCACTGCTCCAACCGACAAGCCAATTGCAGAAACTTCTGCTAACCCGGAGGCCTCCAGCTCAGCTCAACCGGCCGATGACCCGGATGTGGTAATCACCCGGACAGAATTTGTTGAGCCGAGGAGACCTACTGCGCTGGCCAAGTGCTCCGCTAAGGAGGAGTTGCTAGAGCGCCGCCGGGCCAATCTGGACCTCACCGAATATGCCAATCTGAGCATCAGAGAGATCGTCTCCGGATATGTCAGTCAAGTGCACAACAGCCGGGACTTAGAGATTGCCATGGTGAATCAGATTCAGCAGAAGTCTGATGTACTTGTCGGGTGGTTGGTGTGACATATGCCAAGGGATGGCTTATCATTGTGGGAGCCAATAAAACGTCGCCGGTGCCTGGAAACGGGATGAGGCGAAGACATGCACGCCGGCGGATCTTACCCAGGTTCGGGGCTCTCCGAGGAGATAACACCCCTAGTCCTGCTCTGCGGGGTCTCCGCATGATCACTAGATCGATGAAAGGTAGCTACAATCGCTCCTAGAGCTGTTGAGATCAAGGGAGAAGAAGAACAAGGCTAGCTCTTGCTTCTCTCTATCTATGGTGTGTGTGGGTGCTATGCTTAGAAGCAAACTATGCTCAGAGGCCAACCAAGCTCAGAGGCGAACCCTTTGCATGGGTGCTCCGGGGGGTTTATATAGGCCTACCCCCTAGGGGTACAATGGTAATCCGGCTGGGCTCTGGTCCCAGCCGTTAGTGTCTACGCTCGCCGGCTTCTCCGCCGGCCGCTGGGTCCCGCCGGCTGGTGGGTCCCGCCGGCTGCCGGCTACTTGGTCGACAGTCCGGCCCCACCGCCTTGGGTCTTGTCGGCGGCTGCTTACTGTAGCCTCGCCTTTGATGACGAGGGCTTTGTCGAGGTAAGCGTGGCTAAAGTGGGCCGCCTCAGGGGCTATCACTATAGCCTTACCTCGTCTTGTCTCCTTAATGGGGCTCCTGCTTCGAGGAAGGGAGTAGCCGGCTTCTGGAGGCCGGCTACACTCTTGGCCGACTGGGAAAGGCCGGGCCGCCTTCACGCCTCTCTCTGGCTGAAGGGGCCTGCCGCCCGCGGGCCGTACGGGAGTCGGTCGTGGGTGATGTCGAGGCTAGCATGGCTACAGTGCTGAGCCGCACGGGAGACGGCCGTCCCGTACGGCCTCCTGTAGCCATGCCCGCCTCGGGCTTTGGGGGTAGTGGGCCGCACTGTGGCCACACCCCGTCACGTCGCTGTTATGTGGGAGTGGCTTGGAGTGGTTGTGGTCTCGGCCGGATCTTTGGAGTCGGCGTCCTTCTTGGCCGGCTTCTTGTAGTCGGCCACCCCGTAGTCGTCCGGGGGAGGAGTTGGGGAGGCTGGGTCGCCCTCCGGGAGTCGGCTTCAGAGGTAGCCGACCAGGGAAGGCGGCCCAATGCTCGGAGTGCTTGGAGGCCCGAAGGCCTGATAATTTTTTCAGAAGAACCAGGGGCAGTCGGTTAGGCTACCCGTGGCCATTTACTCCGACAGTAGTCCCCGAAGCTGATTGGGCTTCGAGGTGGAGTAGGGGTTGAGAAGCTCGATCAGCTTCCTATTGTGGCGAGCCGGCAGCTGGGAGCCGGCCTTGGTCAGGCGTGCCGCCTGAATCGAAATCTTCTGGAGTCGGAGGGCGGGAGCCCGCTGGCACGTGCACCGGGCCGCGGGCCGGCCACGGGCCGTCGGCGAGCCACGTGATCGGAAAGCCTGCCAGCCCACGCGCGTGACGGGACGTCGCCGCAGGGAGGGGGCCCGCCACGTCCGCGCCCCGGCCCAGGCGCGGATCCTTTGTATCCCGAAACCGCCCGCACGTTCCGTGTGGCAGTTTCGGGCCGCATTCATGCGCAATAATCGCGAGACGTGGGGGGAGTGGGCGTAGTTAATCCCATGTCTCCGCCCCACGTCCGGCCTCTTCGGCCTCGTGAGGCTATAAGTAGGGGGAGGTGGAGGGCGGCAGGCCCTCGCACGCTCCTCCTACTCCCACCGTCCTCTTCGCTCGCCCGCTCTCGCGACAGCGCCTCGCCGCCGCGCTCTTCCACCGCACGGTCCTTGGCCGCCGTGCAAGCTTTCGCCATGCCTCCCACCGTAGAGTAGCTTGGCGGGGATTGGGACGGCTCCAACGTTCATGACGACCACGTCGACTTCCTCCGCGACTCACGGCGGCTGCCCACCGCGGACAAAGTGGAGGTCCGCCTCGTGCCGGTGAAGGAAATCAGGCGGGAGCCGCGGGAGGGCGAGCGGGTGGTCTTCCGCTCGCACTTCTTGCGCGGCTTCGGCCTGCCAGTGAGCGCCTTCTTCCGCTCCTGGCTCGAATTCTATCAGCTCCAGCCGCACCATCTCACCCCCAACGCGGTGGTGCTGCTGTCGGCCTTCGTCACCCTGTGCGAGGGCTATCTCGGCGTCCTCCCCACCCTTGAGCTCTGGGGGGAGTTCTTCCAGTCAAAGCTGGGCACGCGCAGTAAAGGCGTGCTGGCTCATACTGGCGCCTTCATCGCGTCGCGGAGATCGGGCGCCGACAATCCCTTCCCCGTCATCACGCTGATCCAATCGGTGAAGAAGTGGCAGAAGTCGTACTTCTACGTGCGGAACATCGCTCCACGGGGCGACTACATCAACCTGCCGGCTTACGTAGCCGGCCCACCGGCGGGCAGGCTGCCCCAGTGGTCCTTCCGGGCGGTGACACTGTCGCAGGCTGGAAACGCCGCCATCGCCCGACTGCGGGTGATGGTCCAGTCGGAGGGCCTAACGGGGCCCGATCTTCTGGCTGCGTTCGTCACGCGCCGGGTTCTTCCGCTCCATAGCCGGCCTCATCTGATCTGTCAGATGAGCGGCCAGCTCGATCCGAGCCGCATGTGCACCAAGGAAATGCCGCGCCATGAGGTCGCCTACATGGTGAACTACCTTGCAAACTTCCAACTCACTGAAGAGTGGCAGTTCGGAAGGAGCCATATAGCCGAGCCAATCCTCCGCCTACGGTACGCTCCCCTTGTCTCTTTTTCTCTCTCTCTCAGCCTTGTTGCCGAGCATCTCTTGGCCGACTCTGACTTAGTCGGCTTGTTCTTCGACAGAGCCCTCTGCTTCGGCCGGCCAGCGGGTCAGACGCGGAGCGCCGCTTCGTCCCCGACCGGACCGAGCACGACCTGGAGGACCCCGACCTGGGGGCGGTCCATATGGACGATGCCGTCGAGCCGGGCGGTGGCCAAGCCGGCGGCGAAGCAGGCGGTTCCGGGTTCACTGCTACCTTTGACGACTGGCCGGATGAGGATGAAGCCGAAGCCGCCCCGCGCCGCCAGCCGGCATCTGGGCGCGGCGCGGGCTCCTCCGCCGCGCAGCCTACTCAGGGTGGAGGGCAGAAGCGTCGCGCCGCCGAGGGTCTATTCGGCAGCCGAACAAAGAAGCCCAGGGGCGGGGCGGCAGCCACCAGGCGGGAAGAGGCGGCCGCGAAGGCGGCTCGTTTCTGCAAAGTGGTGAAGCAACCGCAGACCGTGTCGGCGTAAGTTCTCTTTCTCTGTGTACTCCCTTTCTTTCTTTACTTTGGTGGTTCTTGAAACTTTGTCTTCTTCTCCAATGATCAGGGCTCCATTGTCGCTTGAGCGGGCGGCTGCTGGCTCCGTCGTTGAGTCGCCGAGGGGCTCTGGGAGCACCACCCGCCGCGTGGACCCCCGCGCCGACCTCCAGGAGGCGACGGAAAGGAACGCGCGGGAGGCGCGGGAGGAGCAGGAGGCACGGGAGGCGGAGGCACGGAAGGCAGCCGCCGCCCAGGCGGCTCGGGAGGAGGAGGCGGCGAAGGCACTCGCTGAGGCCGCAGCCAGGGCCCAGGCAGAGGCTGAGGCCGCGGCGGCGGCAGGGGAGGTTTTGATGGTCACCCCCCTGTGCACCATGGCGCCTGGGGACACGGAGCCCTCGCCAGGGGGAGCCAGTGGCGACCAGCCAGGGCCGGGGGGGAAGCGGCGACGACGTCATCATCTTGGAGAAGGCGCCAGAGCCGACCCCTCCGACTGGGGCGGACCAAGGCGGCCGGCCTGAGCCTGCGCCCGCACAGTCGGCGGAGGGTGAGCCGGCTGCGAGGGCTGAGGTGGCGGTCCAGATTCCGCCAAGCCGGCGTGCGGGGAAGTCCACGTCGGAGCCGCAGAAGGCTGCGTCGGAGGCACAGCCGGCCGTGGGCTCCAGCTCGTCGGCCCAAGATGCGGAGGCGGCCAGCGCTACCTCGGGGTGGACACCAGGCGGAGGGACGGCCGTGGTGAACGTGGCTGCACAACACGTCCGGGCCCGGCTCCAAGGCCAAGCCGCGGCGCTGAGGCAGTTCACCGACGAGTTCCTCGCAACGCGGGCGGCCATCCGGGTTAGTATTCCCATCTTGTTCTTTCTTCTTGATCTTGATTTCTCTCGTGGGGGCGCGTCAGTGCACCCACTGGGTGTAGTCCCCGTGTTCCGAGTCGGCTGCTGAGCAGGCGGCTTGGAACTTCTTGGAGGTTTTGTCTTTGCTGTTTTTGTTCTCACTTTGGTCTTCTGTCCATCTTGCAGGACTATCACAACCTTCGAGCGGCCACCTTCAACTCCCAGGCTCGGGAGCTGACTCAGAAGACCGCCGACCTTACTGAGAGCCGAGGTATGTGATTTGTTTTTTATCTCATGTGGGGGCGCGTCAGCGCACCCACTGGGTGTAGTCCCCGAGATTCGGGCCGACTGCTGAGCAGTCGGGTCGGATCTTCCTTGACGACTTCTTACTTTTCTTCTTCTTCTTCCAACTTTGCAGCGGCCAATGACAGTCTGAGGGCATAGCTGGGGGAGTCCCAGACTGCTCTTCGTGCCAAGGATGCCAAGCTCGCCGCCTTGGTGCAGGAGCGCGACCGCCTGGTCAAGAAGCTGGCCGACCAGGAGGAAGGCCACAAGGCGGCGCTGAAGGCTGCGCAGGATCGCGAAGCCGCTCTCTAGGCCGAGTTCGAGACGGAGGCGGCTGGCTGGGCTGAGGCCAGGCAGACTCTGGTCTCCGGCTACGGCCAGATCGAAGATCTGGTTGACGGTAAGCCGCCTACCTCTCCGTCCTTTCTTGCCGTATGCCACTTTAGCTTGCTTTCTGATTTTGGTGTTCTTCTCTTCCTTTCTTCTTCTTCGCGCAGAGTATTTCCCTGGCTATTCGACTGCCGCCAACCAGACCATCGAGGCCCGTCGCCAGGCGCGGAGGCAAGCCGGCTTTGAAATCTCGCCAACCGCCGGCCGCTCGCTGGAGGAACAGCTCCTGGCGATCCAGGCTCGCATACAGCCGGCTCACCGGCTGCTCCGCCGGCTTCAGCGTGCCGGGGCGCAGGTCTTGGCTGCCCTCTGGCCCGGCCAAGCGGTCCCTCGCACCCCCAGTCGGACCGCCGACTGGCTGGAGGTGGCAGTCGGCCGCTTCGAGGCTTGGAAGGCCTCGGCGGCTCGCTCCGGCGCCAGGCGGGCGCTGGAGTTCGTCAAGGCCTGGTATCCCGGCCTGAACCTGGAGCAGCTGGCTACCTGGCGGCAGCAAGCCGACACAAAGCTGGAGCCGGCGCGGCCGGCCATCATTCGGCGGGCTTCGGCGATTGCCGACTACACCGACACCACGTCTTCGCCCCCGAGGTGGATGACAATGGAGTCGCCCAGCCGGAAGAGTGGTTCGGGCTGGACCCGGCGTACGGCGAAGACTCGGCGGAGGAGATCGACTCCAGCGACAAGGGTGAAGAAGAGGAGGAGGAAGGTGAAGGTGCTGAGCCGGCTGGTGGAGCAGCCGGCCAGCCTCAGCCTGACCGCACCTCCAGCACCACGTCGCGTGCGAGTGCGTCGCCTGCCGTAGGCAGTGGCCAGGCCGAGACCCACTAGGCGGCCACTCCTTCAGCCGGAGAGGCCGCCTTCACCGTCCAGCTCGGCCTCCATGTCGTGCCCTAGTCTGCCGTCTTTTGCTTTTCCTGTCTTGTTACTCTTTAGAGCAATGTTTGGTTAAATTCGCACAATTCCACCCACTGGGTGTATTCGAACTTATGTCTGTTGCCGGCCTGTTGGCGGCTTTATGTATATATAACTTATGCATTTGGTCTTTCCTTGTACTTTTGCTTGTTGTCCTTCTGCTTTTTCCTTTGCCGCCCTCCCTTGGTTGCCGCCTACCCAGTCAAACAGTTGCTCTACAATCTGTAGCCGGGGGAGTGCCTGGCCGATTGGGGAGGGGGAAGTACTTTAGCTCTGCTGGACTAAAGCTAAGTTTTTTAGGAAGCCGGCCAGCCGGCTGCTCTGGTAGCCGGCAGGCATGTTTGGAGGCCGTCTCTTTGCTATATAGATTCGTTGTTCCTTAGCCGTTTTTCGTGTGGGCGTCCTTTCTGTCTTTCCTCTTGCTAGTCGGACAGTCAGTTCTTTGAGCTGCGACTTTCAACAAGGGAGGACTCGGGAGCCGGCGCACTACTTTTCTGACTTTAGGAAAAACTTTCAATATAGCTCAAGGCGGCCAGTCCCCGAGCCGACCAGTCGAACCCGGTGCCGGACAGAAATTCAAAATGTAATAATACATTCATGGATATGACACTCGTCATTCATAGATAAATAAAAGGCAGTCCCCGAGTACTGTTCGGGGGGCCTGTTGGTTTGTACTTAATACAAAAGGGGAGCGTGATACATACTGCTTTTCAGCTGTAAAATCGTCTTAGGAGGATTGCATTCCATGGTCGCTCCGACTCCTTGCCGGAGTCGTCTCTCTTGCGTGCTCTTGGTTTTTGCGCGTCGATCAAGTAGTAGGAGTCGTTGCTGAGTGCCTTGCTGACGACGAAGGGGCCTTCCCAAGGGGCCGAGAGCTTGTGCTGGCCGGCTGTTCGCTGGATCAGCCGGAGCACAAGGTCGCCCTCTTGGAAGGATCTTGGCTTGACCTTGCGGTTGTAGTAGCGGCGCATTCCTTACTGGTAGATGGCGGACCGACTGAGGGCTAACTGCCGGCCTTCTTCCAGTAGGTCGACGCCGTCTTCTCTTGCTTCTTTGGCTTCCTCCTCCGTGTACATGGTGATCCGAGGCGAGTCGAACTCGATGTCTGTTGGGATGATAGCCTCGGCACCGTACACGAGCAAGAATGGAGTGAAGCCGGTTGACTTGTTGGGTGTAGTGCGCAGACTCCAGAGGACAGCCGGCAGCTCTTCGAGCCAGCAGCCGGCCGATCGCTCCAGTGGTACAACCAGTCGGGGCTTGATGCCGGAGAGGATGAGTCCATTTGCTCGCTCGACCTGGCCGTTTGACTGCGGGTGGGCAACGGACGCTAAGTCCAGTCGGATGCCCTGCGTCGCGCAGAAACGTGCCAGTGCTCCTTTGGCGAAGTTCGTGCCGTTGTCGGTGATGATGCTGTGCAGCACGCCGTACCGAGTAGTGATGTCGGTGATGAATGTTACGTCAGTCGGCCCATTGAGCTTCTTGATTGGCTTTGCTTCAATCCACTTTGTGAACTTGTCCACAGGAACAAGTAGATGTGTCAGGCCACCGCGGGCTGTCTTGAAAGGGCCCACCATGTCCAGTCCCCAGACGGCAAAAGGCCAAGTGAGGGGAATGGTCTTGAGGGCAGAAGCCGGCAGGTGTTGCTTGGAACTAAAAACTTGGCATCCTCTGCAACTAATGACTATTTCTTTAGCATCCTCCAAGGCAGTCGGCCAGAAGAAACCATGGCGGAAAGCCTTGGCCACGAGGGATCTTGAGGCTGCGTGATGGCCGCATTCGCCTTGGTGGATGTCTTTGAGGATTGCCACTCCTTTTTCTGGCTCGACACAACACTGGAATAATCCAGTGACGCTGCGCTTCACAAGCTCTCTGTTGATTATTGTGTATGCTGCGGCTCGCCGTTGCACTAGTCTTGCTGAGATCTCGTCAGCCGGGAGCTCTCTGCTGACTAGGAACTTGAGGATGGGCTGGGCCCATGAGGGAGCTGTGACTTCTTCTTCTGTTAATGTGGCCACCATGACTCGGGTGGGTGGGTTGGGTGTTGCATTGGAGTCGGCCACCGCTTCTTGTGTCGTTGCAGTCCCTGGGCCGACTGCTGCAGTCCCCGAGCCGGGTTCTGAAGTCCCCGGGCCGGGTGCGACTACGGCAGTCCCCGGGCCAGTCGTCGAAGTCCCCGTGCCGCCTGCGGGATTTCTCCAGTCAGATCCGGCTGTATCTGGCGCAGGCGGTACGAAGATGGAATCCGACTCTGGAGACGGCTTGATGGACGGCTTGAGGAGGCGTTGGAGGGAGACGCCAGTCGGTATGGCTTGTCGGGTGGAGCCGATCCGTGCTAAGGCATCTGCTTGGTCGTTGTCGGGCCTTGGCACGTGAAGGAACTCGCACCCTTCGAAGTATCCGCTCATCTACTGGACGAGGAAACGATAGCTCGCCATGTTCACATCCTTGGCGTCCCAGTCGCCCGATGATTGCTGGACCACCAAGTATGAGTCGCCGTAGCACAGGATCCGGCGTATGCCGAGTTCTTTGGCTAGCCGGAGCCCATGTACGAGCGCCTCGTACTCGGCGACGTTGTTGGAGGCGGCGAAGTGGATCTGCAGCGTGTACTTGAGCTTGTCGCCTTTGGGAGAGGTGAGGACGATGCCGGCTCCCAAGCCGGTGCGCATCTTGGACCCGTCAAAGTGCATCCGCCAATGGGTAGAGTCGGGAGCCGGCGGTAAGTACTGGGTCTCGGCCCAGTCGACGAGGAAGTCGGCCAATGCTTGCGACTTGATGGCGGTGCGGGGTTGATAGAAGATCGTGTAGGGCGCCAAGGCAATGGCCCATTTGGCCACCCGGCCGGATGCATCCCGGCTGCCTATGATCTCGGCGAGCGGGGCAGTGCACACGACCGTGATGGGGTGCTCTTGGAAGTAGGGCTTCAATTTCTTGGCAGCGAAGTACACCCCATAGCACATCTTCTGGTAGTGCGGGTAGTTTTGCTTTGAGCTGGATAGTACTTCGCTGAGATAGTAGACCGGTCTCTGGACCAGCTGGGCTCGGCCTTCCTCCGGGCGCTGGACCACAACAACAGTGCTGACGACTCGGCTAGTCGCGGCGATGTAGAGGAGCATGGGCTCCTTCTCAGTTGGTGCAGCCAGGACAGGCGGAGTGGTCAACATTTTCTTCAACTCATGGAAGGCTTGGTCGGCTTGATCATTCCACTCAAAGTGAGTGGACTTCTTCATGAGTCAGTACAAGGGGAGAGCCTTTTCTCCTAGTCGGCTGATAAAACGATTCAGGGAGGCTAAGCAGCCAGTGAACTTCTGCACATCTCGCAGCTTGGTGGGAATCTCCATCCTCTCGATGGCCTTGATCTTGACACGGTTGCACTCAATGCCGCGTTCGGAGACCAGGAAGCCTAGCAGCTGGCCGGCTGGCACTCCGAACACGCACTTCTCAGGATTGAGCTTGATTTGGAATCGGCGCAAATTGGCAAATGTTTCTTTCAGGTCTTCCAGCAAGGTACCGCGCTTCTCTGTCTTCACCACAATGTCGTCTACGTAGACGTGGGCATTTTTGCCGAGTTGTTCCAAGAGACATTTCTGCATGCAACGCTCAAAAGTGGCACCGGCATTTCTCAAGCCGAATGTCATTGTCAGGTAGCAGAAAGCTCCAAAGGGTGTGATGAAGGCAGTCTTCAGGCGGTCAGCCGGGTCCAACTTGATCTGATGATACCCTGAGTATGCATCCAAAAAACTTAACAGCTCGCATCCGGCTGTGGAGTCTATCACTTGGTCAATCCGTGGCAGAGCAAACGGATCCTTTGGGCAGGCCTTGTTCAAACTCGTGTAGTCTATACACATGCGCCACTTGTTATTCTTCTTCAGAACTAGAACTGGGTTGGCAAGCGACTCTGGAAAGAACACTTCCATGATAAAGCCGGCGGCAAGGAGCCGGGCTATCTCTTCTCCCACGATTCTTTGCTTCTCTTCTGACAGTCGGCGGAGGGGCTGCTTGACCGGCTTCGCATCATCTCAGACATGTAGCTTGTGCTCAGCGAAATCCTTCAGGACACCCGGCATGTCCTTTGGGGACCATGCAAAGATGTCTCGATTCTCACGAAGGAAGTCGACGAGCTCGCCTTCCTATTTACTGTCCAAGTTCGCCCCAATGACAGCGAACCTCTCCGGGTGCTCCGGGTCTAGAGGTATCTTCTTCGTCTCTTTGGCAGGCTGGAAGGAGCCCTGCGCATCACAATCCTTGGGGTTGGGGGACAAGGCCGGCTGCTTGCCGGCCATGGCCACAACCCGTTCCAACATCTTCTTCTCTTCTGCCACCACGAGCGACTCGGCCAGCCGGCTACTGGCCATGGCGCACTCGGTGGACTTCTTGTAGTCGCCGGCTACCGTGATGATCCCCTTCGAGCTCGGCATCTTCATCTTCAGGTAGGCGTAGTGGGGCACAGCCATGAACTTGGCCAGAGCAGGTCGGCCAAGCAGTGCATGTTAGGGGCTCTCCAAATCCACTACCTCGAACCATATTGCCTCCCGGCGAAAATGATCCTTGTCTCCGAAGAGAACATCCATTTTGATCTTGCCAATTGGAGAGCAAGACAGGCCGGGTACGATACCATGGAAGACGGTGCGGCTCGGCATGAGCTGCTTTGCTTTGATGTTCAGCTTCTCCATGGTATCGCGGTACAGTATGTTCATACTGCTTCCGCCGTCTATCAGGACGCGGGAAAATCTGGCAGCTCGCCTCTCCGTCGCGACGGTGACGTCCAAGACCATTGCGTAGGAGCCGTGCGAAGGCATCACCTCTGGTTGGTCGGCCTGGCTCCAGCTGATTGGCTTTTCTGACCAGTGCATGAACTCGGCGGTGCTAGAGGCGACTGCATTCACTTCTTGGTGCTGTCGGCGTCGGCTGCGCTTGTCGTCGGCTTGACTAGTGAAGACGACGTAGGCGGCATGCTCTTCGGGGAATTCGTCTTGGATGGCGCCGACTGCCGGCCGAGCCGCCGGCTGCTGGGGGGCTGGAGGCGGCGGGCCGGGAGGCGGAGGCGGCAACATTCCCTCACCCTTGGTGATGCGGGTGAGCCAGTGGCATTTCCGGGTTGTGTGGTTGGACGGCTTCGCGCCGCTGTGGAACTTGCAGGGGGCATCGAGTGCTTGTTCGTAGGAGAAAGACGGCTGCCAAGCCGGCCTTCCACCCTTCTTCTTGGGAGCGGGCTGTTCTTCAGGCTGCTCATCTTCAACTGTGGCCACCTGCCGACTGGAGGAAGTCGGCATGGGGCCCTTGCGCTTGTGGTCGTTCTGGTAGGGGCGCCGATTAGGGTCGCCAGCCGGCGTCTTGGGAGCGGGAGCAATCACCTTCCCAGAGGCGTCTACTCTCAGCTCGGTCTTCATCGAGGAGTCGGCTGTGGCGTACTTGTCGGTGATGACTAGTAACTCGTCGAGGGTAGTTGGCTCGTCGCAGAGGAGTCGGTGCTTGAGGAGGGTGCCCTCTCGGCACCCGGCGGTGAAGTACTCGATGGCCTGGACCTCGTGCACTCCCTCGCAGGAGTTGCGGAGCTCGGCCCATCGCGTGAGGTAGTCGCGGGTCGACTCGTTGGGCCCTTGGACGCAGAGGGAGAGCTGGCGAGGCTTGGGAGGCCGCTTGTAGGTGCTGCTGAAGTTGCGGACGAAAACTTCGGTGAAGTCCAGCCAACTGTTGATGCTGTAGGGCTTGAGGCTGTTGAGCCATGTGCGCGCCGTGCCTTGCAGCATCAGGGGGACGTACTTCAAGGCGACGCGCCAATTGCCGTTGGCTATGCTGACGGCCGTGGAGTAGTCGATGAGCCAGTCCTCCGGCTTCACCGAGCCGTTGTACTTGGGCGTGTCTCTGGGGAGCGAGAACCCTTTGGGGAAGGGCTCGTCGCGGATGCGGGGGCTAAAGCATGGCGGGCCGACATCGTCTTCTTCTTCTAATGCCAAGGATCGAGCAAGGCGGTCGATCCTGTGGCGGGCATCGTTCTCGCCGACTCCTTCTCGGCGGCCGAGTCGGTTGCCAAGAGTCGGGTGTGTGACAGGCGGCGGAGTGAGGCGTCTTTCTCTTCGAGGCGGGGGAGGAGGCAGATTTCCTTGGTGCTCTACAGCTCGAGGGCGGCCATCCACGTCGCGCTCGATGGTGACGCGAGTCCGGCTGCGGCTGGCAGCCGGCTCCTTGTATTTCTTCTGGCGCGCGCCACTCGCAGTCGGCGAGCGGGACGTCGCGGCGTGCTCCCGGCGCGGGGGATGACTATCAGCACAGGCGCCGGCTTCGTGCCGTTCTGCAGCCGCGTCGAGCAGCTGTTGGATCCGTCTCGTCATGTAGGGGAGCTCATCGGCTCCCAGCCCATTGAGCTCTTCTGCAGCCGCCTGAGCGGCTCGCAGATTCTCGAGCGGGGTGGCGTAGACGGGGCGATCTGCACCCAGCATGCTGGCGACGGCTGCACCGCGCTTCTGGATGAAGCCGGCTCGGCTCGGGCCGCTAGGCGGCGGCGTGCCGAAGGCGGCGCGGTCGACTTCGCGCTGGTGGGCCTCGGTGAGGCGTCTCATCGAGGCTATCTTATGGCACTCCGCGATGAGGGCAAGGCGGCGTGCCTCCAGGGTCTCGGCGTCGGCGTCGGCCGGGATGGGGACGGAGAGGTCGTGCATCGCCGCTTGCTGAGCGTCGCGGGCATTCTCGCCCGAGTTGGAGACGTGACTGATGACCAGCACTTCGGTGACAGCGCTGCTGCCGCTGTCAGCTCGAGGGAGGGGGTCGTCGAAGACCACCACGTGGGAGGGGTAGGCGTCAAGCGACGCAGTGTCGTAGTCGATGAGCATCGGGTCTGTGGAGCCGATAGACTCCATGTCCACAGCAGGCTCGCTGGAGACGTGAAGTTGGTCGAGGCGGCTCTCGGGGTAGTCGGTGCCTGCGTCGGACGCAGGCTCGTCGGAGATGCGAGTATCGCCGAGCAGATCGGTGAGGCGGCTCACTGCGCAGGCGTCGTCGACGCCTTGCAGCGCGTCGAGGCAAACGCCATCGGGCGCAGCAGGCTGGCTGCGCTCGCGGGGGAGGAAAAGGTTTCCCGTCCAGAACAGGTCTCCGGACGACGGTGCACCTGGCCCCACGATGGGCGCCAAATGTCGGGAGGTTGGTGCGACATATGCCAAGGGATGGCTTATCATTGTGGGAGCCAATAAAACGTCGCCGGTGATTGGAAACGGGATTAGGCGAAGACATGCACGCCGGCGGATCTTACCCAGGTTCGGGGCTCTCCGAGGAGATAACACCCCTAGTCCTGCTCTGCGGGGTCTCCGCATGATCACTAGATCGATGAAAGGTAGCTACAATCACTCCTAGAGCTGTTGAGATCAAGGGAGAAGAAGAACAAGGCTAGCTCTTGCTTCTCTCTATCTATGGTGTGTGTGTGTGCTATGCTTAGAAGCAAACTATGCTCAGAGGCCAACCAAGCTCAGAGGCGAACCCTTTGCATGGGTGCTCCGGGGGGTTTATATAGGCCTACCCCCGGGGGTACAATGGTAATCCGGCTGGGCTCTGGTCCCAACCGTCAGTGTCTACGCTCGCCGGCTTCTCCGCCGGCCACTGGGTCCCGCCGGCTGCCGGCTACTTGGTCGACAGGCCGGCCCCACCGCCTTGGGTCTTGTCGACGGCTGCTTACTGTAGCCTCGCCTGTGATGACGAGGGCTTTGTCGAGGTAAGCGTGGCTACAGTGGGCCGCCTCGGGGGCTATCACTGTAGCCTTACCTCGTCTTGTCTCCTTAATGGGGCTCCTGCTTCGAGGAAGGGACTAGCCGTCTTCTGGAGGCCGGCTACGCTCTTGGCCGACTGGGAAAGGCCGGGCCGCCTTCACGCCTCTCTCTGGCTGAAGGGGCCCGCCGCCTGCGGGCCGTACGGGAGTCGGTCGTGGGAGACATCGAGGCTAGCATGGCTACAGTGCTGAGCCGCACGGGAGACGGCCGTCCCGTACGGCCTCCTGTAGCCATGCCCGCCTCGGGCTTTGGGGGTAGTGGGCCGCACTGTGGCCACACCCCGTCACGTCGCCGTTATGTGGGAGTGGCTTGGAGTGGTTGTGGTCTCGGCCGGCTCTTTGGAGTCGGCGTCCTTCTTGGCCGGCTTCTTGGAGTCGGCCACCCCGTAGTCGTCCGGGGGAGGAGTTGGGGAGGCTGGGTCGCCCTCCGGGAGTCGGCTTCAGAGGTAGCCGACCAGGGAAGGCGGCCCAATGCTCGGAGTGCTTGGAGGCCCGAAGGCCTGATAATTTTTTCAGAAGAACCAGGGGCAGTCGGTTAGGCTACCCATGGCCATTTACTCCGACAGTACTACTCTTTTTGCTTACTGCATAGTTATCTTGTCATCCTTACCATACTGTAGCCCCCAAGTCTGCTACTTATGATAGAATTGTCGTAGACTTATCTTCCGGCTTACTCGCATGAACCGGTAATTTGTAAATAGAAACGTTCGACTTGCATTAGCCCCCAAGTACCAAGTGTCTTTGCTTGGAAAGTGCTTGGGACTTTTTAAAATTGTATAATAACTGTTCATACTATAACCCGGAATTTATGCAGGCTGCTGGCAAGAAGTTTGAAGCTGACATCTCCGATCTCAAGACCCGCCTGAGGACGCAAGAAACTGAGACCCGGAAGGCCAATGCCAAATTTGTGTCCAGTATTGCTGCTCAAGAGAAGCTGAAAAAGGACTTTGAAGCTGAACGGAGAACTTGGGCCGAAGAAAAGGCTACGCTTGTGAGCCGGGCCGAACAGGCGGAGAAGGCTCTGTCGGAGAAAACCGCCGAGCTCTCCGGCTTAAAGCGCCACGTGTCACAGATGGTCGCCGCCATCTTCGGTAAGTATCCCACCGGTTGCAAGAGTTGCAGAATCATCTGAGCATTGGCGTTGGTGGCTGCCATGATTGCTTGCCATGCCTCCGGAGGTGGAGGTGGTGGCGGAGGGTTCGCTTGACTCCCTTCATTGCGATCCGGATTCTGACGCGTTGGCGGAGCCATCCTGAAGAGGGTGACATCCGTTAGCATCTCGATAGACAAAAGATAAGTAGAATCAACGGACAGAAATTGCAACATATAGTCTTCACAATAAACATTCAAACGAAGATGAACGAATGAATTCCGTAGTAAATCATCACACTTCCATAAGTTGAGAAGCCACTTGAAAAAGATATGGAATGAATAAATGAATTCGAAGAAACTCGAATACCACAATACAAAATAAAACAAAGTGTTGGCTTGCAGAATAAGCCGGAACAAACATATGATAGATATTTCGTCCGAAGTTTTCGTGGTGGGGCCCACACGGGCTCAATCGTACAGCACCATCATGTACAAGGCTGTGCACATGACATACGAAGCGTCCCCGAGTCGGCAAAGCCATGGACTCTTTAAGACACAACGAGACCACTGTAAAATCAACCGTATACAGGCGGACCACTAGACGTCGAACCCCAATCTCATATCATGCATCTGTCGGAAAGAAATCCTAAGGCTACTTGAATTCCCACTTATGAACTCCCGAAACTTTCTGGTTATGCAATCTGGTGTAGGGGATACAGGGGACACAAATATATATCACCCAAACTAGCAATCCCTAGATCCAGCTGTATCCATCCGTCAACACATAACCAAGAAACCTTCGGAAATCGTTTACCTCAACCTTCGAAAAAACATCCGTTATACAAGTTATGGCAATACTCCCGAACTCCCGCCCCAGTACTGGGTGGCGTCGAGGTGATATCACCAACAACTGCATAAAAGAGATTTCGATGTCGGCGAAACTCAGGTATTCCAGAACTGCAACGATAAAATTGTGACGACAACACCTCGAAGCTCAACTCCCCGGGACACTGCCACAACCCCTAAATGACAGGAGGCACCAAGAACAATGTTCTCGTCACAAATCGATCGGAACGATTCCAAGATACCCGCGTGATCCTAAATTTTTTTTAGTGAAATTTGAGGAGACAATAGTCAAAACTCTACGTCAGGAGACCTCACCAGAGCGACGAAGGGACTGAGGAGTAAAAGAATCCTACTCTCCGATATATATAATCCTAAGACTCAAAACATTTTGATCTAGACTCAACAACATCAGCGATTCGATCAAGCAGGGGGTCCTAAGTCGGGGATGGCTCTGATACCAACTTGTAATGCCCACGATGCGGCTATATCTCCCACATGTCGAGGCACGACTTAGAGGCATAACCGCATAGTGGTTTTGTCGCAAGAAGGGTCATCTTCACACAATCCCATGTAATGAACAAGAATGGGATAAAGAGTTGGCTTACAATCGCCACTTCACACAATACATAAATAAATATCATCCATCATCCAAAATACAATCATATAGACCGACTACGGTCAAATCCAGATGAAAATGAGACAACCCCAAATGCTAGATCCCCGATCATCCCAACTGGGCTCCACTACTGATCATCAGGAAAAGACACATAGTAACGACCACGTTCCTCGTTGAACTCCCACTTGAGATCGACGCCATCATCTGCACTGGCATCGTCGGCACCTGCAACTGGTGTTGGAAGTATCTGTGAGTCACGGGGACTCAGCAATCTCACACCTGCGAGATCAAGACTATTTAAGCTAATAGGACAAGAGGTGCAACGAGGTGGAGCTGCGGCGGCAAAAGCATATATGGTGACTAACTTGCGCATATGAGAGCGAGAAGAGAAGCAAAGGAGCGGACGTCATCTAGCAATGACCAAGAAGAGGTCCTGAACACCTACTTACGTCATACATAACACAGACCGTGTTCACTTCCCGGACTCCGCCGAGAAGAGACCATCACGGCTACACACGCAGTTGGTGTATTTTAAATTGGGTCAACTGACAAGTTATCTACAACCAGACATTAACAAATTCCCATCTGCCTCATAACCGCGGGCACGGCTTTCGAAAGATAATACCCTGCAGGGGTATCCCAACTTAGCCCATCATAAGCTCTCACGGTCAACGAAGGATAAACCTTCTCCCGGAAAGACCCGATCAGTCTCGGAATCCCGGTTTACAAGACATCTCGACAATGGTAAAACAAGACCAGCAAAGCCGCCCGAATGTGCCGACAAATCCCGATAGGAGCTGCACATATCTCGTTCTCAGGGCACACCGGATAAGTCAAGCTACGAGTAAAACCAGACCTCGAGTTTCCCCGAGGTGGCCCCGCAGGCTGCTCGGTTCGGACCAACACTCGAAGGAGCACTGGCCCGGGGG
>NC_057811.1:73033279-73035546 GCF_018294505.1 Triticum aestivum | reverse complement strand
GGAAAAGGCTTAGGCGGCAAATAGTAAAACCAAAGTTGGGCCTTGCTGGAGGAGTTTTATTCAAGGCAAACTGTCAAGGGGGTCCCATAAATCACCCGACCGTGTAAGGAACGCAAACTCAAGGAACATAATCCCGGTATAACAGTAACTAGGGCGGCAAGAGTGGAACAAATCACCAGGCATAAGGCCGAGCCTTCCACCCTTTACCAGATATATATAGATGCATTAATTAAATAAGAGATATTGTGATATCCCAACATATCCATGTTCCGACATGGAACAAACTTCACCTGCAACTATCAACGCTATAAGAGGGGCTGAGCGAAGCGGTAACATAGCCAAACAGCGGTTTGCTAGGAGAGGATGGTTAGAGGCTGACATGGCTAAAAATAGGAGGCATGATATAGCAAGTGATAGGTAGCGAGCATGGCAATAGAGCGAACAACTAGCATAGCAAAGATAGAAGTGATTTCGAGGGGTGGTCATCTTGCCTGCAAGATTCTCAGAGTTGACGAAGGCTTGATCCTCGTAAGCGTACTCGACAGGTTCCTCGTTCACGAACTCATCTCCCGGCTCTACCCAAGACAATAACACAAACAAACGGAACCACAATCAACAACGAGAAATGCACAAGCAACATGATGCAAGACATGTATGATAAGCAAGATATGATATGCGATGCGTATGCGTGCTCCGGAAGGAAAATGATGAACATGGCAGTAACTTGGTAAACCAAGCATGCCACTGGAAAGATGAGATGATTTCGGTCGAAATCGATATAAAGATCACCGGAATCGGATGCACGGTTTGCAAATGGCAAGCAAAACAAGAATGACACTAATCTGCGATAAACAGCAAGATAGCACTTGAAAATGCAACAAACAACAAAACTACAGCACCCCAACATAGCAAAAAAGCACATGGCAGTAATCTACAGGAGATGCTTGACAAAAGATAAACACTGAGCTACGGCTAGTTCACAACATATCAAGCTCAAACAAGCATGACAAAAGTACAAAAGATTACAGGTTCACCGACTTGGTGAAAAACTGGACATGGCAGAAATCAGCATCAGGTAGAAATGTTCGGAGCACGAAATCAACATGCTACAGAAACTTAACATAGCAAAACAAAGCACGGTAGTGTTCTACTAAATTCACTTGACACAAGTCCCTTACTGACCATAAGCCAAAAAGGAGCATAAGATATGATGGCAAGCATGTAAACGTAGCAAGTTTCGTTATCAGGTTTCAGACTTAGCAGAAAACAGAGCATGGCAGAAATATTAATATGTAGGCCTCTTTGTGAGCTTGATGCACTCACTACAGAGGAATGCATGACAAACCAAGCATACCTAAAGCAAGATGGCATTTTTATGAAGCTATCCATGGCAATAACAATTACATAGCATGTATTGATCAACTACAATAAGTTTGGCAAAAATGCATATCATGTTAAGAATCTGCCAGAAATATTTTATAGCAAAAGTAGAGCAAGATTGAATCATACTATGGTACTCTAAAATTGCAAACAATTGCAGGAATGGATCAACTACACCTATAGCTACAAAACATCCTTACTGAACATCTCCAAAATATGCATGGATCTCTCTCTAGCGTCAAGTTTACATGGCAACAAAGTTACAGCAGACGAGGACTTAGAGAAATCACCAAGTCCCTGAAAACAGAAATATTACGGGACCTATTTTGCATGCTTGTGCTAGTCACCAAAGAGACCACAAAAATACATGGACTATACCACTGGAAATATGGCATGGCATACTTCAAAACACACGTAGAGCTCATGCTCAAAAGATGCACAGATTAAATGATACAAAAATGACAAATCTCCAAGTTCTGATAAGAACCAGAGATTAACAGCAACTAGCCCTCTTCCAACGAAGATTTGGGCATCAAGATGACCTCTAATGAAAATGGTGCAATTGAACAAAATGAAGAGCATCACGAGTCGAACAATTTGACATATTATACGCGCGAATAGGAGCTACATGGACAAAGTTATCGCAATACGAACAGGGGCACATGCTGATGGAATCTCCAGACTTAGAGAAATAGAGGGGGGCGAGAAGTCAACGGGAGCTACAGTACCGATCGGATCTGGCTGTTGGAGCTCCGGCTCGCTCGCCGGAGGAGAAGAAGGCCGGCGGTCAGCGCGGGGGAAGGAGAGGAGGAGGCGCGGCGGAGGAGGCGGTCGCCGGAGGCGGGGGCGGCGGTCGCCGGAGGCACGGCGGCGGCGATGGAGACCGG
>NC_057811.1:73020097-73032865 GCF_018294505.1 Triticum aestivum | reverse complement strand
GATTGGCTGCTGCCGGTGCGTCCGGCCGGCGGCGGACGTGTCCGGCGCGGCGCGAGGAGAGGGTTAGGGTTTCGTGTGCAAATGTATTTCGGGATGCCCACACATTTATAGGTAGAGGGAGCTAGGAGGTTCCAAATGAGGTGCGGTTTCCGCCCACACGATCGTGATCGAACGACCTAGAGCATGGAAGAGAGTTTGGTGGGTTTTGGGCTGGTTTTGGAGGGGTTTTTTGCTGGACACTCAAATGGACTTTGCGGATGCCCGGTTAACCGATGGTGTACCAAACGACCTCCGAATGGAACGAAACTTGACCGGTAGTCTCCGGGTGGTATATTAAGACCACTTGACAAGCCTCGGTCCATTCCGAGAAAGTTTGACACACGCACACGAAAGAAAACAAGAGGGGTGCACCGGAGGAGATAGGAGCGCCGGATTGGAAAACGGACAACGGGAAAAATGCTCGGATGCATGAGACGAACATGTATGCGAATGCAATGCACATGATGACATGATATGAAAATGCATGACATGAAAAAATACAAAACGGAAAACAACACCCGACAACGGAGGGAAAAACATATCACATAGCCGGAAATGGCAAGAGTCGGAGTTACAAATATGGCAAGTTACATGCGGGGTGTTACAGTCTTGTAATAGAATAGGGCCAACATTTTAACTTTGTCGTGCCATCGTGCACGTGCTGAATGCTTAATTCCATTGGAGTTTCCTTATATTTCTGCGGGTCATAAATGATCCTTCATGTTCCTTAAGCTCAAAGAGTTGTTTTTAACTATCCTGCATAGAAGAATAAATCACAAGTCTCTAGGTGGCTTACCGCACTGAGAATCACAGTCTTATACATATAACCCGGAATATGAATCAAAAAAGACTGGTCCTCAATTACGCCCTTGATGTACTCGCATTAACACACTTATCGGCCTGCAAGCACACTTTCGGCTTATATAACCCGGGTAATAAGGTTGGTACCTCAATTTCGGTTTACCAGTCTTAATAACGCCGATTGTATTCGACTAGTACTGTAAATCAAAGTTAAGCCGGCAAAGTGACACCCGCCGTGCACACTTCAAATAATCAGAAGAACTCGCTATAAATCAGAAAAACTTAGGGGCTTCCGGTTCGAATACGACCAGAGACCCGTCCCAAAGGGGTTATGCTAGGATTCGAATGCGATCATACAGCCCCCAGTGGGTGTGGCGATGCCAATCAAGAGGGTACCGACAGCTATGTTCTCTTTGGTTCGAATACGACCCATGTTTGAACAGGAAGCCCCCAAATGACCTTAAAAAATTGTTTAACGACGCTGATCCGAATACGATCCACGTCGGTTCCCAAAGGGGGTTGAACTGTGATTCAGATATGATCAAAGAAAACTCCCCAATCAGCTCGGCACTTTGCCAATCAAATGGGTATCGACAGCTATGTTCTCTTTGGTTCGAATAGGACCTATGTTTGAACAGGAAGCCCCCAAGTGACTATATTGTGTATGGCTAGATTCGAATACGATCATAAGCCGGATCCTCCTTCAAATTATCATGTGATCTTGCACTGAAAACAACACGTTCACCTTTGGAGGAGAAAAAAGGACAGAGGTCCTGCTTTATTGCTTATCATAATATATACATGGCTTAGAGAAATATGTACATTATGAGAGCCGGTGGCTCAAGTGTAATAAGGCCGAAGCTGAGCTATGTTCCACGGCCGACGGGTCTCTTCCTCCGACTTACGTGAATCTTTGTGCTCCCGAATGTCAATGAGGTAATATGACCCGTTGTGCAAATTCTTGCTGACCACAAAGGGCCCTTCCCAAGGCGGGGATAGCTTGTGCGCATCTGTTTGATCTTGGATGAGCCGGAGCACCAGATCGCCTTCCTGGAAGACCCGAGATTTAACCCGACGACTATGATAACGGCGGAGGTCCTGTTGGTAAATCGCTGAGCGAGCTGCTGCCACATCACGCTATTCGTCCAACAAGTCAAGAGCATCTTGGCGCGCCTGTTCATTATCCACCTCCACATAAGCCGCCACTCGAGGCGAGTCATGACGGATGTCACTGGGGAGGACTGCTTCCGCTCCATAAACCATGAAGAAAGGCGTGAAACCTGTAGACCTGTTAGGAGTAGTGTTGACGCTCCACAACATAGAGGTTAACTCCTCCACCCAACAACCCGGCGTCCGTTGTAAAGGGACCAAAAGCCGGGGTTTGATGCCTTTTAGAATCTCCTGATTAGCCCTCTCAGCTTGACCATTGGATTGAGGGTGAGCCACTGATGAAACATCAAGTCTAATATGCTCTCGTTGACAAAACTCCTCCATGGCGCCTTTGGATAAATTGGTACCATTGTCAGTTATAATGCTGTGTGGAAAACCAAAGCGAAAGATCACCTTTTTCATAAACTGAACTGCCGTGGCTGCATCACACTTGCTAACTGGCTCCGCTTCAACCCACTTGGTAAATTTGTCAACTGCCACCAAGAGGTGGGTCTTCTTATCCTTGGACCTTTTAAAAGGCCCAACCATATCAAGCCCCCAGACCGCAAAGGGCCAAGTAATTGGGATCATCCTCAGCTCCTGAGCCGGCACATGAGCCCGTCGCGAGAACCTTTGGCAACCATCACATTTACTGACCAAGTCCTCCGCATCAGCATGAGCCGTCAGCCAATAAAAACCATGACGAAAAGCCTTGGCCACAAGAGACTTTGAGCCGGCGTGATGGCCACAATCCCCTTCATGGATCTCGCGCAAGATCTCTTGACCTTCCTCAGGGGAGACACAACGCTGGAACGCTCCCCTAACACTGCGGCGATGCAACTCACCATTGATAACAACCATTGACTTAGACCGCCGGGTTATTTGTCTGGCCAAAGTTTCATCCTCAGGCAAATCTCCCCGGGTCATGTAAGCCAGATAGGGCACTGTCTAGTCCGGGATGATGTGGAGAGCCGCCACCAATTGTGCCTCCGGGTCAGGGACAGCTAAGTCTTCCTCTGTAGGCAACTTAACAGAAGGGTTATGCAAGACATCCAGGAAAGTATTAGGCGGCACCGGTTTTCGCTGAGAGCCCAGCCAGCTTAAAGCATCAGCCGCCTCGTTCTTCATGTGATCGATGTGCTCTACTTGGTAACCCTGAAAGTGCCCAGCAATGGCATCAACTTCGCGGCGATAAGCCGCCATGAGAGGGTCCTTGGAGTCCCACTTTCCTGATACTTGTTGAGCCACCAAGTCTGAGTCGCCGAAGCACCTTACCCGGCTCAAGCTCATTTCCTTAGCCATCCGAAGACCGTGGAGCAAGGCCTCGTACTCAGCTGCATTGTTGGTACAAGGAAACATCAATTGTAGCACATAATGGAACTTGTCACCTTTAGGGGAAGCCAATATGTGTTATCCGGCTTTTGTTCGGGCACTTGTAGCTCTGTCCAATCATTGATGAAATCCACCAAGGCCTGAGATTTAATAGCAGTGCGTGGCACGTATTTCAGACCATGAGGTCCGAGCTCTATAGCCCACTTAGCTACTCTCCCTGTGGCCTCTCTGTTCTGAATGATATCTCCAAGGGGGGCAGAACTGACCACAGTGATGGGGTGACCCTGGAAGTAATGCTTAAGCTTCCGGCTTGCCATGAACACACCATAAACAAGCTTCAGCCAATGTGGATACCGCTGTTTGGACTCGATGAGCACTTCATGGATGTAATAAACCGGCCGCTGAACTGGATGCTCCTTGCCCTCCTCCTTGCGTTCCACCACCACAGCCACACTGACGGCCCCTGTGTTAGCGGCTACATACAGCAATAAAGGCTCCTTGTCAACCGGAGCAGCAAGGACCGGGGGCTCAGCCAGCTGTCTCTTCAAATCCTCAAAAGCAGTATTAGCAGCATCATTCCAGACAAAGTTATCAGTTTTCTTCATCAATTGGTACAATGGCATGGCCTTCTCACCCAAGCGTCTTATAAAACTGGCTTAAAGCAGCGATACGACCCGCCAGGCGCTGGACGTCGTTTATACATGCCAGTTTAGCCAGAGAGGTGATTGCCTTGATCTTCTCCGGGTTAGCTTCAATACCTCTGTTAGGAACCAAGAAACCCAAGAGCTTGCCTGCAGGGACACCAAAAACACACTTGGCCGGGTTAAGCATCATCTTGTAGACCCGGAGATTGTCAAAGGTTTCCCTCAGATCATCTATCAAGGTTTTCTCTTCCCTGTACTTAACCACAATATCATCCACATAAGCATGAACATTGCACCCAATCTGGTTATGAAGACAGTTCTGCACGCAACGCTGATAAGTCGCCTGTGCACTCTTGAGCCCAAAAGGCATAGACACATAGCAGAAGGCTCCAAAGGGAGTAATGAACGCCGCCTTCTCCTGGTCCTTAACTGCCATTTTAATCTGATGGTATCCAGAATAAGCATCCAAGAAACTTAAGCGCTCGCAACCCGCCGAAGCATCAATGATTTGATCAATACGGGGAAGAGCCAAAGGATCAGCCGGACATGCCTTGTTTAAGTCCGTGTAGTCCACACACATCCACCAGGTGCCGTTCTTCTTGAGCACGAGCACCGGGTTAGCTAGCCACTCCGGGTGAAAGACTTCAACAATAAAACCGGCCGCCAAGAGCCGGGCCACCTCTTCACCAATGGCTTTCCGCCTCTCTTCATTAAACCGCCAAAGAATTGCCTGACAGGCTTAAATTTCGGATCAACATTGAGAGTGTGCTCAGCGAGTTCTCTAGGTACACCCGGCATGTCAGAAGGCTTCCATGCAAAAATGTCCCTATTCTCACGGATGAACTCGATGAGCGCGCTTTCCTATTTTGGATCCAGATTGGCACTGATGCTAAACTGCTGAGATGAATCGCCTGGAACGAAATCAACAAGTTTAGTCTCATCAGCCGACTTAAATTTCATTGCCGGCTCATGCTCCGAGGATGGATTTTTCAGAGAGGTCATATCTGTTGGGTCGACATAGTCCTTGTAAAATTTCAACTCCTCTGTTGCGCAAACAGATTCTGCATAGGCTGCATCACCTTCCTCACACTCCAAGGCCACCTTCCGGCTGCCGTGGACCGTAATGGTCCCATTGTGACCCGGCATCTGGAGCTGTAAATACACGTAACACGGCCGTGCCATGAACTTGGCGTAAGCCGGACGCCCAAATATGGCATGATACGGACTTCTTATCTTGACCACTTCAAAGGTCAATTTTTCCACCATGTAATTGTGCTCGTCTCCAAAGACCACTTCCAACTCGATCTTGCCTTCTGGATAAGCCAACTTACCAGGTACTACACCATGGAAAATAGTGTTTGACTGGCTGAGGTTCTTATCAACCAACCCCATACGACGGAAAGTCTCATAATAGAGGATGTTGATGCTGCTGCCTCCATCCATGAGCACCTTGGTGAACTTATATCCTCCCACCTGAGGAGCCACCACCAAGGCCAAGTGACCCGGATTATCCACCCGGGGAGGATGATCCTCCCTACTCCACACTATAGGCTGCTCAGACCATCGTAAATAGCGTGGAACCGCCGGCTCAACAGCATTCACAGCCCTCTTATGAAGCTTCTGATCTCGCTTACACAGACTGGTGGTAAATACATGATACTGTCCACCGCTAAGCTGCTTTGGATTGGTCTGATAACCCCCTGCTGCTGTTGATGACCCTGGCCAGACTGCTGATTGAAGCCCCCTTGACCGTTCTGAGGATTAGAATTTGAGCCGCTGCCCGGGCCATGAAACCCACCGGCGCCTGAGCCACCGCCCGGGCCATTGTTGCCGTTAAAGGCGTTGGAATTCTTAAAGGCCTTCATGATTGCACAATCCTTCCATAGATGAGTAGCTGGCTTCTCTCTAGAGCCATGCCTTGGACAAGGCTCATTCAACAGTTGCTCCAGCGTCGGGCCTGACCCGCCGCCTCGGGGAGGGGGCCTCCCCTTGCATCTCTGGCTATTACCCTGTGAACTGGCGTTGGCCACGAACTCTAGGCTGCCGTCGGCCTTACGCTTGCCACCTCCTTAGTTCCCCGGGTTATGCGGAGGACCCTTGCCATTGCCGTTCTTCTTTCCCTTCCCTGTCCTTTCATCATCTGAAGCGGGGTCCTTGGTACTATCAGAGTCGGCATACTTGACGAGAGCTGCCATCAGCGTACCCATATCATTGCAGTCGCGCTTAAGCCGCCCGAGTTTCATCTTCAGGGGCAGGAAACGACAATTTTGCTCCAACATTAAGTTTGCCGAGCCGGCATCCATCTTATCCGATGAGTGTATGATTTCTTTGACCCGGTGAACCCAATGCGTCGTAGACTCACCCTCCTGTTGCTTACAGTTAGTCAAGTCCACTATTGACATAGACTTCTTACAGGTGTCTTTGAAGTTTTGTATGAACCGGGCATTTAGCTCAGCCCAAGACCCGATGGAATTCGGCGGTAGCGCTTTCAGCCAAGTGCGGGCAGGCCCATCCAGCATCATGGTGAAGTACTTGGCCATCGCTGCTTCACTGACCTCCAGCAGTTCCATGGCCATCTCGTAACTTTCGATCCAGGCCCCGGGTTGTAAGTCAGTCGTATAATTAGGCACCTTCCTAGGGCCTTTGAAGTCCTTGGGTAGACGCTCATTGTGGAGAGCTGGCACTAAACATGGGACACCTCCAGTCCTGGTAGAGACACCCACGTCGACGGAAGTCGTCGGATAAGCCAGGGGAGTCTGGTAAGCCGTCAACTGAGGCACCTGCTCCGCCTCTTGCCGCGCTCTGTCTTGGTCTGCTGCGTGAAAGGCTCCGTTATGAGCCGGGCCATGGCCAGGGGGCGGGTCATGGCGTCGGACATTACTTGAGCCGGTCGCTGAGACCATGTGTCTGCTGTAACTCGAGCTCTGGCCTGGACGAGGGGTCGAGTGGATCCTGTCCCGGCTGTAAGAGTACGCCTCTTGCTGAGCCAGTGCTGTCTGAAGAAGTTCCCTGACCCGGCGGGTTTCAATAGCCGTCGGAGAGTCGCCGTCAATTGGGAGGGCCGCCAGCCGTGCTGCTGCGGCGACCATGTTCTCCAGCGGGTTAGCATAATGACCCGGTGGTATTGGCACATACTGAGGCGGGGCTGGGTTCACCCGGGGAGGCCCCATCACTGGTGGCTGAACAGGGGTTCCAGACCCGGGCACCATGATCCCTGGCGGGTTACTAGACCCTGCACCTGGCGTGTTGAAGAGGTTTCGAGGGTCGTAAACCGGAGGGAGTCGAGATTGGGCCTTTTGATGCCTCCTTCTCATGACCTCATTGGACGCGTTTTGATCCATCGTGAGCCGGAAGGACTGAGCCTGAATCAATTGAGTTTGGGCGTCGAGCGCCGCCCTCTGCACAGCCATCCGGATTCCTTCCGCTGCCAGATCCTCTTTGGCTTTCACGAGATCAAATTTTAACTGCGCCACCTCCGCGTCATGCTGAGCTTGATCCGCCGGGTCAACCGCGGCGGTCAACAGGACCGTCATCTTGTCCGTGAGATCCATCAACACCTGAGCCGGCGAGGGCACCGGGTTTCCCGCCCCAGCGGCAGGGTTCTGAACAGGCTGCGCACTGGCCATGAAGATTCCAACCCGGCTCGGCGGCTCAAACTGGTCCGGAATACTGTCACCATCGGAACAACCCATTAGCCTGCCATCTTGAAGTTGATACAACGAGTTTGACTCATCTGTGGATGATTCGCCGTCAGAACCGGCGGCCGTCTCATCACCAGATCCAGATCCACTAGAGAACCCTCCATGGATACATCCCACAAAAGCATGCCTCAAGGCAGGCAGGGCCCGGGCAGGTCATGCGCGCTGAGCCGTCTCGATGAGATCGGCGCAGAGATCCGGCTCAGGGCCCGGCTCACCAATCTTGCCAATGAAAACATGAATTCCACCGAAGGGGACCAGGTATCCGTACTCAATTGAGCCGGCGTCGGGGCCCTAGCTTGCATCGTCGATGTAGAGCTTGCCGCGACGACTCTTGGTCATCCGGCCCACAGCGTATCCCTTGAGCCCTTCGAAGCTGCCCTTCAAGAACTCAAATCCACCGTGCGCTGGCCCCATGGTGGGTGCCAACTGTCGTGGAATTGTCACGGCAGATGTCCTCAAGCTAGGACTTAGTCGTGGAGCCATCGCCGCTAGGAAGCTTGAAGGGGTTAAACGGGACAAGGAACACGAGGGTTTATACTGGTTCGGCCCCTTACAGTGAAGGTAAAAGCCTACGTCCAGTCGAGGTGGTATTGATTAGGGTTTCGATGACCAGGGAGCTTAACTGCTATGCCTGGCTCTCGACGAGATCTTTCTTGCCCCTAAACCGCTGCCGGGTCGTCCCCTTATATAGAGAGGTTGACACCCAGCAGCTCTCAGAGTCCCGGCCGGCTCATAAGAGTGTCCGGCTCGGACTCTCAACTATTCTTGCCTTACACTACAAGTTCTACCATAATGACGGTTGTAACTACGGGCCTTAAGCCATATCCGGGTCTTAAGCCCATCTTTGGCCCACCGTCTTCAAGCTTGGCGCCGGGCTTCGGGCGATGATCTTTATGGGTAACCCGGCCCCTTCAGGCGGGTGACTTTAAGGTTTATATCCTCAACAATAACCCAAAGTCTGCAAAGGTGAACATGATGAATGCAGCTCAAGCGGAGGAATCTACTGATGTGATAATGTGTAGTCTTCCTGTTAATGATATTCCTGCAAAAGTCTTATTTGATACTGGTGCATCGCTTTCTTTCATATCAAGACCATTTGCTTTTAAGCATGAGTTGGTTTATCAAGATTTGCCTAGACCGTTATTAGTTGTCTCTCCGGGTAAATTCATGAATGCAAGCTCTATGGTTCCGGATGTTTCCATCAAGATGGGAAACTATAAATTTCAGTCTTCTCCAATTGTTCTTGGTGACTCGGATATTGATCTTATTCTCGGGATGGACTGGCTTTCTAAGCACAAAGCTCAACTTGATTGTTCTGCCAGGGAAATTCAATTGACACACTCTTCTCAGGATGTTATCATTTATGCCGCTCGTGATGAAACCATTCGTTTTTTTCTCTCAACGAGAAGGGCGAATTGAATGCCATCTCTCAAATTCCAGTCGTTTGTGAGTATCAAGATGTCTTTCCAGAAGAGCTTCCGGGTATGCCTCCTCATCGGCCAGTTGAGTTTGTTATCGAACTAGAGCCTGGCACTGAACCCGTTTGCAAGCGTCCATACAAGCTTGGACCCAACGAGTTGAAGGAATTGAAGAAACAGCTCGATGAACAAGAGCGTCTGGGTTTGATCAGACCGAGTTCTTCTCCATGGGGTTGTGGTGTTCTTTTTGTCAAGAAGAAGGATGGCATGGACCGACTTTGTGTCGATTACCGTCCATTGAACAAGAAAACAATCAAGAACAAGTATCCACTTCCCAACATCAATGAGCTATTCGAGCAACTCAAAGGTGCTAAAGTATTCTCCAAGCTTGACCTTCGTATGGGTTATCATCAGATTCGCATTCGTGAAGAAGATATTCCCAAGACAGCATTCAGAACAAGCTTTGGTTCTTACGAATATACTGTCGTGTCTTTCGGCCTTGTCAATGCTCCTCCAGTTTTCTCTCGGATGATGAATTTCCTCTTCAACCCCTATACCAATGAATTCGTCCTGGTGTATCTCGATGATATCTTGGTCTTCTCCAAGAATAAGAAGGACCATGCCAAACATTTGCGATTGGTGCTTGACAAGCTCAGAGAGTATCAATTCTATGCGAAGTTCTCCAAATGTGAGTTTTGGCTTGATGAAGTTCTTTTCCTTGGTCACATCATCTCTGCCAAGGGCATCGCTGTTAATCCCGAGAAGGTGTCCGCAATTGTGAATTGGGAACCTCCTCAGAATGTCAAGCAGCTCCGCAGTTTTCTCGGTCTTGCAAGCTATTGTCGAAGATTCGTTGAGAATTTCTTCAAGATTGCAAAGCCTCTTTCCAACCTCCTCCAGAAGCATGTGAAGTATGTCTGGTCTCCTGAGTGTGACATTGCTTTCAACACTCTCAAAGAGAAACTAGTCACAGCTCCTGTTTTGACTCCTCCTGATGAATCCAAGCCATTTGAAGTTTTCTGTGATGCTTCTCTCCAAGGTCTCGGTGCTGTATTAATGCAAGAGAAGAAAGTTGTGGCCTATACCACTCATCAGTTGAAGCCCAACGAGAAGAACTACCCCACTCACGATCTTGAGTTAGCGGCAGTTGTCCATGCATTAATAACATGGAGACATCTCTTGTTGGGAAGACAAGTGGACATTTTCACCGATCACAAGAGTCTCAAGTATATCTTCACTCAGCCCAACCTCAACCTCAGGCAGACTCGATGGGTCGAAATGATTCAAGAGTACAATCCGAGTATTGAATATACTCCAGGCAAGGCCAATGTCATTGCAGATGCTTTAAGCAGGAAGGCTTATTGCAACAGCTTAATTCTCAAGCCATTCCAACTGGATCTTTGTGAAGCTTTCCGCAAGCTGAATCTCCAAGTTGTTCCTCAAGGCTTTCTTGCCAACCTCATAGTCTCTCCTACTTTGGAAGATCAAATTCGTGAGGCACAACTCCTTGATGCCATGGTGAAGAAGGTGAAACGTGGTATCGACAAGGGTCTTTCCAAATACAAGTGCTATCGCATTGATGACAGAGACACTTTATTCTTCGAGGACCGGATTGTGGTTCCTAAAGGTGATCTAAGGAAAGTCATAATGAACGAGGCGCACAATTCTCTCCTTTCCATTCATCCTGGAAGTACGAAGATGTACCATGACCTCAAGCAGTCGTATTGGTGGACTCGAATGAAGCGAGAAATTGCTCAATTCGTGAATGAATGTGATGTCTGTCGAAGAGTGAAAGCAGAACACCAATGACCAGCTGGTCTCCTCCAACCTCTTGCTATCCCAGAGTTGAAGTTTGATCATATCGAAATGGACTTCGTGACTGGTTTTCCAAAGTCCAAGCGCGGAAATGATGCTATCTTCGTTGTCATCGACAAGCTTTCTAAAGTGGCTCATTTCCTTCCAATCAAAGAATCCATCACAGCAGCTCAGCTGGCAGAGCTTTACACCTCCAGAATTGTCTCCTTGCACGGCATTCCACAATTGATTTCTTCAGATCGTGGAAGCATCTTCACCTCTAAGTTCTGGGACTCCTTCCAGAAGGCCATGGGCACAAACATTCGCTTCACCACAGCTTTCCATCCTCAAACTAGTGGCCAAGTCGAGCGAGTCAATCAAATTCTCGAAGATATGCTCAGGGCTTGTGTCATTTCATTTCGCATGAAATGGGAAGATTGTCTTCCATATGCTGAATTCTCCTGCAACAATAGCTTCCAAGCGAGTTCGGGCAAGGCCCCATTCGAGATTCTCTATGGCAGAAAGTGCCGTACTCCTCTCAATTGGTCAGAGACTTGTGAACGCCAACTTCTTGGCAATGACTTAATCACTGAAGCAGAAGAAATGTGTAAAGTCATCCGTGATAATCTCAAAGCCGCGCAATCGCGCCAGAAGAGTTACTATGATAGTAAGCACCGTGATTTGGCTTTCGAGATCGGAGACCATGTCTACCTCCGCGTCTCTCCAATGAAAGGCACTCGTCGCTTCGGTATCAAAAGGAATCTTGCCCCTAGATACGTGGGTCCTTTCAAGATCATTGGCAAAAGAGGCGACCTCGCCTATCAACTTGAGCTTCCTTCCAACTTCACGAACGTGCACGATGTGTTCCACATGTCACAGCTCCGCAAGTGCTTCAAGACGCCTGAGCGCACTATCAACTTCGAAGAGATTGACCTCCAAGAAGATTTGTCGTATCATGAGCACCCCGTTGCTATTCTTGAAGAAACTGAGCGCAAGACTCGCAACAAGTCACCTGAGCGCAAGTGAAGTGGTCGCACAATTCCGACCGGGAAGCCACCTGGGAACGCGAGGACCATCTCCGTTCCGAATATCCGGAGTTCTTTCAGTCCTAGATCTCGGGACGAGATCCTCTCGTAGTGGTGGAGTGTTGTAACACCCCGTATGTAACTTGCCATATTTGTAACTCCGACTCTTGCCATTTTCGGCTATGTGCTATGATATTCCCTCCGTGGTCGGGTTTTGTCTTTCGTTTTGCATTTTGTCATGTCATGCATTTTCATATCATGTCATCATACGCATTGCATTTGCATACGTGTTCGTCTCTTGCATCCGAGCATTTTCCCCGTTGTCCGTTTTGCAATCCGGCACTCCTATCTCCTCCAGTGCACCCCTCTTGTTTTCTTTCGTGAGCGGGTGTCAAACATTCTCGGAATGGACCGAGGCTTGTCAAGTGGCCTTAATATACCACCGGTAGGCCATCGGTCAAGTTTCGTTCCTTTTGGAGGTCGTTTGGTACTCCAACGGTTAACCAGGCATCCGCAAAGTCCATTTGTGTGTTGCAGCAAAACCCCCCTAAAAAACCAGCCCAAAACCCTCCAAACTCTCTTCCATGCTCTAGGTCGTTCGATCACGATCGTGTGGGCGAAAACTGCACCTCATTTGGAGTCTCCTAGCTCCCTCCAGCTATAAAAGAGCATCCCCTCCCGAAAACGAAACGCAGACAAACCCTAGAAATTCCCTCGCGCCGCGCCGGACGTGTCCGTACGCCGGCCGGACAAAGCCGCCGCCGCCACCAGCCACTCGCACGCCGCCACCTGTCCCTCTCTCTCCTCCTCGCGCGGCCGGCCCGCCGGGCCCAGGCGGGGCCCGCCCGAGCCCGCATCGCCGCCG
>NC_057811.1:72984512-73019838 GCF_018294505.1 Triticum aestivum | reverse complement strand
CCGCCTCCTTCCTCCGGCCTCCCTCCGCCGTCCCCCCCGCGCCTAGGCCCGCCGTCTCCTTCCTCCCATCGCCGGAGACGAGCGCCACCAGAGCCCCATCGCCAGATCTCGATCTGGAAGTTTTTTTCATTTTTCATATTATATGCCCTTGTTCCTCATTGCATAACTCACTGTGCATAGCTCCGTTTCACGTGTGTAATATGTCAAATTGTTTGTCTCGTGATGCCCTACATTTTGTTCAATTGCACCATGTTCATTAGAGGTCATATTGATGCCCAAATCTCTGTTGCAAGAGGGCTAGTTGCTGTTATCTGCTGGTTCTTATCAGAACTTGGAGATTTGTCATTTTTGTATCATTTAATCTGTGCATCTTATGGGCATGAGATCTACATGTGTTTTGTTGTATGCCATGTCATCTTTCCAGTGGTGCATGCCATGTATTTTTGTGATCTCCTTGGTGACTAGCACAAGCATGCAAAGTAGGCTCCGTAATGTTTCTGATTTCAGGGACTTGGTGATTCTCTAACTCTTTGTCTGCTGTTATTTTGTTGCCATGTAAACTTGATGCTACAGAGAGATGCATGCATATTTTCGAGATATCCAGTAAGGATGTTTTGTAGCTATTGTTGTAATTGATCCATTCCTGCGCTTGTTTGCAATTATGGAGTGCCAAAGCATGACTCAATCTTGCTCTACTTTTGCTATAAAATATTTCTGGTAGATTCTTAACATGATATGCAATTTTGCCAAGCTTGTTGTAGTTGATCCATACATTCTATGCTTATACTCTTGCCGTCGTTAGCTTCATAAACATGCCATCTTACTGTAGGTATGCTTGTTTTGTCATGCATTGCTTTGTGGTGAGTGCATCAAGCTCACCAACATGCCCTCCTATTATTGTTTCTGCCATGCTCTGTTTTCTGCTAAGTCTGAAATCTGATAACGAAACTTGCTATGTTTACATGCTTGCCATCATATCTTCTGGTCCTTTTTGGCTTATGGTCAGTAAGGGACTTTTGTCATATGCAATTAGTAGAATACTTACATTCCTTGTTTTGCTATGTTAACTTCCTGTAGCATGTTGATTTCGTGCTCTGAACTTTGCTACCTGATGCTGTTTTCTGCCATGTCCAGTAATTTCACCAAGTCTGTGAACCTGTTATCTTTTGCTCTTTTGCCATGCTTGTTTGAGCTTGTTATGTTGTGAACTAGCGGTAGCTCAGTGTTCATTTTTGTCAAGCATCTCCTGTAGATTACTTCCATATGCTTTGTTGCTATGTTGGAGTGCTGTAGATTTGTTACTTGTTGCATTTTAAGTGCTATCATGCTGTGAATCGCAGATTCGTGTCATTCTTGTCTTGCTTGCCATTTGCAAACCGTGCATCCGTTTCCGGTGATCTTTATATAGATTTCGACCGAAATCATCTCATCTTTCCAGTGGCATGCTTGGTTTGCCAAGTTTCTGACTTGTTCATCATTTTCCTTTCGGAGCACGCATATGCATCGCATATCATAACTTGCATATCATACATGTTTTGCATCATGTTGCTTGTGCATTTCTCGTGGTTGATTGTGGTTCCGTTTGTTGGTGTTCTTGTCTTGGGTAGAGCCGGGAGTCGAGTTCGTGAATGAGGAACCTGTTGAGTACGCTTACGAGGATCAAGCTTTCGACAACTCTAAGAACCTTGCAAGCAAGATGACCACCCCTCGAAATCACTTCTATCTTTGCTTTGCTAGTTGTTCGCTCTATTGTCATGCCACACTACCTATCACTTGCTATATCATGTCTCCCATATTGCCATGTCAGCCTCTAACCAACCTTTCCTAGCAAACCATTGTTTGGCTAAGTTACCGCTTTTGCTCAGCCCTTCTTATAGCGTTGCTATGCAGGTGAAGTTGAAGTTTGTTCCATGTTGGAACATGGATATTGTTGAGGATATAGACCTTAGAGTCACCCGCCAGGGGGGGCCGGGTTACTCATATGGTCGTTGCCAGAAGCCCGGAGCCAAGCTTGAAGACGATGGGCCAAAGATGGGCTAAGACCCGGATGTGGCTTAAAGCCCGTAGTTACAATCATTATTATGGTTAAACTTGTAGCATAAGGCAAGTATAGTTGAGAGTCCGAGCTGGACACTCTTTATGAGCCGGCCGGGACTCTAAGGGCTGCTGGGCATTTTCCTCCCTATATAAAGGGACGACCCGGTAGCGGTTTGGGGATGACAACAATCTCATCGAGAGCCGGGTATAGTAGTTTAGCTCCCTGGTGATCGTAACCCTAATCAATACCATCTCAACTGGACGTAGGCTTTTACCTTCACCGTAAGGGGCCAAACCAGTATAAACCCTCGTGTTCCTTGTCCCACATTAACCCCTTCAAGCTTCCTAGTCGCGATGGCTCCACGACTAAGTCCTAGCTCGAGGACATCTGCCGTGACAATTCCTCGACAGATATGTTGGGATATGACAATATCTCTTATTTAATTAATGCATCTATATATTTGGTAAAGGGTGGAAGGCTCGGCCTTATGCCTGGTGTTTTGTTCCACTCTTGCCGCCCTAGTTACTGATATACCGGGATTATGTTCCTTGAGTTTGCGTTCATTACGCGGTTGGGTGATTTATGGGACCCCCTTGACAGTTCGCCTTGAATAAAACTCCTCCAGCAATGCCCAACGTTGTTTTTACCATTTGCCACATAAGCCTTTTCCCCCGGGTTTTCGCGAGCTCGAGGGTCATCTTATTTTAACTCCTCGGACCAGTGCTCCTTCGAGTGCTGGCCCAAACCGAGCGATGTCCGGCGCCCCCTGGGCAACCAGGGTCTATGCCAACCCGACGTCTGGCTCATCCGTTGTGCCCTGAGAACGAGATATGTACAGCTCCTATCGGGATTTGTCGGCACATTCGGGGGCTTTGCTGGTCTTGTTTTACCATTGTCGAAATGTCTTGTAAACCGGGATTCCGAGACTGATCGGGTCTTTCCGGGAGAAGGTTTATCCTTCGTTGACCGTGAGTGCTTATAATGGGCTAAGTTGGGACACCCCTGCAGGGTATTTTCTTTCGAAAGCCGTGCCCACGGTTATGAGGCTGATGGGAATTTCTTAATGTCCGGTTGTAGAGAACTTGTCACTTGACCCAGTTAAAATACAACAACTGTGTGTGTAGCCGTGATGGTCTCTTCTCGGCGGAGTCCGGGAAGTGAACACGGTTTGAGTTATGTATGACGTAAGTAGGAGTTCAGGATCACTTCTTGGTCATTGTTAGATGACGACTGCTCCGTTGCTTCTCTTCTCGCTCTCTTTTGCGTATGTTAGCCACCATATATGCTTATTGCCGCTGCAGCTCCACCTCATTACACCATCCTTCCCTATAAGCTTAAATAGTCTTGATCTCGCGGGCATGAGATTGCTGAGTCCCTGTGACTCACAGATTCTACCAAAACAGTTGCAGGTGCCGACGATGCCAGTGCAGATGATGGAGTCGATCTCAAGTGGGAGTTCGACGAGGAACGTGGTCGTTACTATGTGTCTTTTCCTGATGATCGGTAGTGGAGCCCAGTTGGGACGATCGGGGACCTAGCATTTGGGGTTGTCTTATTTTCATCTGGATTTTGACCGTAGTCGGTCTATATGTGTATTTTGGATGATGTATGAACTATATTTATGTATTGTGTGAAGTGGCGATTGTAAGCCAACTCTTTATCCCATTCTTGTTCATTACATGGGATTGTGTGAAGATGACCCTTCTTGCGACAAAACCACTATGCGGTTATGCCTCTAAGTCGTGCCTCGACACGTGGGAGATATAGCCGCATCGTGGGCGTTACAACCCAAGACCCTCACGAGGGTCCAAGCCTCGCGAGGCGGACGATGCAAGACCGCCTCTGGATTGGCCTAGCCAAGCAGGCTCACGAGGAGTGGAGATATCAAGGCAATGCAAACCTCACGAGGCTTTCGAGACGTGAGCCATGATGAATGGTACCAGGCGGGTGCCAGGCGGGCGCCAGTGCGTGCAGCGTCACTATTTCCTCTTTGGTGCTAAGGACGCCAGCGCAGGCGGAGAGTACCGAGGCATCAGGCAAAGGTTGCCATATTGGTGCAACAAGACCAAGACCAGGAGGACGGCAAGGCGGGGGTCATCGTGGAGCCCAAGACGGCGTCACCCCAGAGCTTTTCGCAGGCGAAGACCGCTTTAGTCAGGATAGCTTGTACTAGCTGTCCCCCTTCAAATTTGCCCGCCGCTGTTGGCTCCCTTCCCGCTCGATATTTGGGAAGAGGACCAGGGCCTATATAAGTAGAGCTAGCCACCACAGTAGAGGCATCGAATCCCCACGCCACAAGTTCATACGCACAAGAACACCTCAACCTCAGGAGGCTGTTCTTCCCTTGTACTGTTCATCGTCAGCCCAAGAGGCAATCCACCACCACCACACTGGAGTAGGGTATTACACCGCAACGGTGGCCCGAACCCAAGAGGCTGTTCTTCCCTTGTACTGTTCGTCGAGTTTGTCCGCAAGATCTTGGCAAGCTAGAGCGTAGATCGGTAGGAGGGAGAGACTTCGCGCGCACCCCAGTGTTCGAACCTTAAGGGTTTGCCGGAACCCCACATCCGAATACAGCACACTGTTGGGTTGGCCGGACCGCGCCCGTGCTTGCTGCGGCGAGCTCCGACGTCGGTGAGCGCCAGGAGGGAGTTAAGGGAGTAGAGACAGGGATGGTGGCGAGGTTTGGCGAGGTGCGGTAGGCGGGGAAGCGAGCGCGCGCCGAACAGAGCGCTCGGCGGCACTCAGAGCGCGGCGACAAGCGGGTTGGCACCATGCACACGCGTGGTCACCGCATGCACTTCGTCATAGAGCCCCGGCTGGCCCCAATTTCATGTCGGGCGTGTAGTCCTTAGTGTTTTGGATTAAGCTAATGCTTTGAGTCGAGCTCAGGTGCAGTAAGTTTGAGTTTCACTTCCTGGTAAGTTTCTAGACAGTAACTTTGAGAGTTAATTGTGGTCAAATTACTAGGAGTTGGGAGCTGAGCTTTGGAGGTTAGCAATCATCTAGGAAGGTAGTGATGCACAAGAAAATTCAGCAGCATTGGAGCAAGTAAAATGGTAGTTGCTGTAGAAACTACCATTTCTGTCCAAAATAGAAAATATTTTCTGTAGCAAAAATATTCCAAAAAGCGATGCAATATTTTTGCTCAGGAAGGTGCCCTAGGGTTCAAAGAATATTTGGGAATTTTCTCAGATTTTTGTGGGCAAGAAAAATTGGGGTTGCTTTGGAGCACAAGTGGTTGGTTAGGGTTTTAGAGGAGAAAATGAATATTTTTCATTTATGAAAAATATTCATAATATTATTTTGAGGTTGATCAGAGAAGAAATGATGTTTAGAGAGAGAAATGAGTCACTTGGGTGAAAGTCAAGGTGGTGCCCAAGTGTTTAAGTCCAACTAAAGTGATTCAAACTCCAAATTCAAATCAAAACCAAATAAAAAACAGAAAAAGAAGAGATGGCAAAAACCAGGCTGTCACAAACCTCCCCCACTTAGGATGAATCTCGTTGTCGGGACCCCGATTCCAAGTCACACCGATCTAGCCTGTAACACCTCATATCACTTTGCGGCCTCACGCACGATACTCCCACGGGTGTCGCCTTACCATGGCCCGGGACCGTTTGCGCCTTTTGGCTCACGTATATGACAGTGTCGCTAGCATCCATATGACAGAGAACCCGGGCCGACATGGCTAGTCGTGAACCCAAAGCGGCACTAACGTATGGGGACAGGCATACATGAATCAACATCGAACGTGTCGGTCAGCAGCGTGCGAATCCGGGCTGTAGCACTGGGCTAACAGGACTCCGGGAACCCGGGCTGTAGCAGGCTGGGCAGGACTCCGGATGTCACCGCGTGACATTTCCCCGAAGGGACAGACACAGGAACGATATGAAACACATGCCGGCCAGTCAAGTGTCCAGAGCAGTAGTGCTGGGCTAGCAGGACTCCGGTGAACCGGGCTGTAGCGGACTACTATGGCTCAAGGAGGCACTAGACTACATTTCCCCATAAGAGAGGCTGCTAAGGATAGACAACTAGGTTGTCGGATCCCACACATACCAAGCATTTCAATCATACACACAATATGCTCGATATGTGCAAATACAACATGGCATCACAACAAGACTCTACGACTCAGAGTATTTATTCATTAGGCTCCGAAGAGCCAGATATTACAAACATGGGTCTCATGACCCAACATTCAGGGCATACAAGTCAAAGCACATGCGGAAGCTTAACATGTCTGAGTACAGACATCTACAATTGAAAAAGGCTGAGAAGCCTGACTATCTACCAGATCCTGCCGAGGGCACAAGATCGTAGCTGAGGTATCAAGCTAAACGTCGAAGTCCACACGGGACTACTAGCGAGACTGACGTCTCTCTGCAAAACATAAAATAAGCAAACGTGAGTACAAATGTACCCAGCAAGACTTACATCAGAACTATCTACATATGCATCCGTATCAACAAAGGGGGTGGTGGAGTTTAACTGCAGCAAGCCAGCTTTGACTCGGTGGCTATCCTGAACTACGACTGCAAGTAACTCTTTTGAGGTGGCGCACACGAGTCCACATATTCACCATATCAATACACCACTATGGATCCGCTTCCGTATCCCTACGAGAACGCCATCCATAGCACTCACGCTTATCTTGCGCATTTTAGAGTATCCACTTTCACTTGTCTATGAACTGTACAGGCAACCCAGAAGTCCTTTACCACGGACACGGCTATTCGAATAGATCATATTAACCCTGCAGGGGTGTACTTCGTCACACACGCTCTCGCCACTTACCACCATGTACACGTCTTGTACCTCGGCAACCTTCAAGCGGAAGCCTGGCGAGGGAGTCGGCCACGACCTGACTAACTACACAAGTCTCTAGTCCAGGTTTATCGCCTATTCGGGTTCCATCCGCAAGGAGATCCGGCCGGGGTGTCGCTCACGGCCCCAAACGATGTGTGCAGGGTTCCCAAGCCCACCATCCGGGTGCCACTCGGTACACCAGGCCACGTGTGCCTAGTCTGTCCCAAGCCCACCTGTACCGGGTGCCACTTGGTAGACTACTAACACTACCTACAAACACTAGAAACTAGTTGCAACTCCTGGACAGAGATCAGGTTGATTAATAAGTCGAGAGGGGCACTTAAGCATTCCAATGCGTGGTAGTAACTGTTCATGGATCACAAACACAGAACTCAGTTCCTGAGGACGGTTTCAATGAGACAACCCACCATGTACTCCTACATGGCCTCTCACCGCTACCTTTACCAAATCGTGTTCACACACTTAGCTCTCAACAGTAGGACATGTTCACCAAATTCCAATTCATTCCCGATGAATCAGACCTGACTCAACTCTAAGCAATAGCAGGCATGACAAACAAGCATGAATGAGTAGGCACATCAGGGCTCAAACAACTCCTACTCATGCTAGTGGGTTTCATCTATTTACTGTGGCAATGACAGGTCATGCAGAGGATAAAGGGGTTCAGCTACCGCAGCAAGTAACATATGAATTGTTGTTGTCCTAATGCAGTAAAAGAGAGCAGGAGCGAGAGAGTGGGATTGTATCGGAATGAGCAAGGGGGTTTTGCTTGCCTGGCACTTCTGAAGATAGCATTGAGTCTTCATTAGTGTCAACGATCACAACGCCGGAACATCGTCTACCGAGAGGGGACAATTACCGGCAACAGAGAAGGAAAACACAATCAATGCAATGCACAATATGATGCATGATCATGACATGTCAATATGCTGTGTTTTAAGCTAATGCAACTAGCAACATGTTAAATGGAGTTGGTTTGAACCCTAGGTTCAAATTCAAACTCCATATGTGAGGGTTTAAATGCCATTTATATAATTTGGCCTAAACAGCAGCCATAAGTTGTTCTAACATGCATGAAAACAGTACAGCTGGATAGATTGAATTTTTCTGATAATTTTTCATATATAATTTATCTTATTTGGAGCTACGGTTGAATTTCTATGAATTTTAGAAGTTTTGGGCATTTTCTGGAATTTCCTGTATAAACTTAATTCCAGTAATTAAATTACTGCGTCAGCACTACGTCACTGTGGCGTCAGCTGGTCAACGGGGTGGTCCAGGTCAAACTGACAGTGGGGCCCGCATGTCATCTGGTCAGCTAATTGACAGGGTTAATTAACACTAATTTAATCCTAAACTAGAAATTAGTTAGGGGTTGGCCCCACATGTTAGTGACTTAGGGGATGTCAAACAGGGTCAACCCGGGTCAAACTCGCCGGAGTTGACCCGGGGCTCGTCGCCGGCAGGGCCAGAGACGGCGGAGGGGCTCGGGATTCCCCCTCCGGCGACCAAATGGCCGGCGGAGGGCATCTGCGGGACGCGGGCACTCGTCCGCGTCGAGTGGTGGCAGCGGTTGGGCCTGGGATGGCCGGAGTCATCACCGGCGTCGACCTTGGCGGTCGCCGAAGCTCGGGTGAGCTCGGGGTCGACGCTAAGGTGGCCAGGGTGGCCCGTGCGGGGCACCTACGTGCTCTACGCGGCGCGGAGAGGGAGCTGAGCACGACGGCCGGACCGATAGGTGGCCGGAGATACGTCGGCGGCGAGCACAAGCGGCGGCCCGTGCGGGCGAGCAAGGTGCGGTGGCTACGGTGCACGAGAGCGAGAACGGTGAGGGGGGAGAGGATCAGTGGCTCACGGCGGAGACGATGGGATGGTCAGCGTGCTGGGGGAAAGCCTGGAGGCGACGAATCCGTCTGTGGCGCCCGGCGGCCGTGGTGATGAGGATGAACTCGATCCCGGCGTTGTGGTTCTTCCGGGGATGTGGCCGTCGGCTTGGAGACGAAGAGTGATGCAGCGGAGCTTCTGAGGATGGTGGTTTGTCACGGGGCAACGATGGGCGCGTGTGCAACTGCGGTGGCCGGCGGGGCTCTCTGTTCGGGCGAAGAACGAGGAGGGAGAGGGGAAAGTGGCCAAGGGAGAAGGGGGGGGTCAGCACGGGCCTCGTCCACGTCTCTAGGGCGCGGGGTTGGAAGGAAGGAGGCGTCGACACGGCGAAGCAGGAGGTGGCCGCGCGTGCGGCGAGCACACGCCCTCCTGCCTACTGGCAGGAGGTTGAAGACGGTGCGGCGGCTGGGCTAGGCCAGCTACAGTGCTGGGCCAGGTGGGCTGTCAAGGAGGTAAGCCCAGGTGGGGTTTCTCTCTCTCTCCTTTTCTAATTCTGTTTTCTGTTTTCTATTTTCTGCAATTGTTTTGGCTTTATTAAAATGCCAGAGCATTTCCAAAAATCCTGATAATATTTGTGGGCACTGTTGAAATTATTCCCAACAGCCCTCAACTAGTTTCAGAATTATTAGAGCATTTAAAATATTTATAGGATTTAAATGCCCCAATTCAAATACAATATGAGTTAATTCAAAAATCCAGAAATGACCTAGAAATATGCTTATCATTTTGGTAGAGGTTTTTACCTTTATCATAAATGATGAACATTTCCAAAGGCATTTTGGGATCATTGGAAATATTTCATTGTGATCCTAGTTGGATTTCATTTGGTGCCAGGGTTTGAACATCCCCATTTCAAGTTTAGGCAAAATTTAAACATGATGCACACATGAATCTAGCCTAGTGCATTGCCAGGAGCTAGGGATGTGACACTCGTCCTCGAGATTCGGTTGCTCGGGAAAAAAATTCTTGATAATGTGCCTGATACGTCTCCAACGTATCTATAATTTTTTATTGTTCCATGCTATTATATTATCTATTTTGGATGTTTAATGGGCTTTACTAAGCACTTTTATATTATTTTTGGGACTAACCTACTAACCAAAGGCCCAGTGCAAATTGCTGTTTTTTTTGCCTATTTTAGTGTTTCGCAGAAAAGGAATATCAACCGGAATCCAAACGGAATCAAACCTTTGGGAGAGTTATTTTTGGAACAAACGTGATCCAGGGGACTTGGAGTAGACGTCAAGAAAGAAGCAAGGAGGCCACGAGGCAGGGAGGCGCGCCTGCCCCCTGGGCGCGCTCCCCCACCCTCGTGGGCCCCTCGCATCTCCACCGACCTACTTCTTCCTCCTATATATATCCATATACCCCGAAAACATCCAGGAGCACCACAAAACCCTATTTCCACCGCCGCAACCTTCTGTACCCATGAGATCCCATCTTGGGGCCTTTTCCGGCACTCTGCCGGAGGGGGAATCGATCACGGAGGGCTTCTACATCAACACCATGGCCTCTCCGATGATGTGTGAGTAGTTTACACAGACCTTTGGGTCCATAGTTATTAGCTAGATGGCTTCTTATCTCTCTTTGGATCTCAATACAAAGTTCTCCTCGATCTTCTTGGAGATCTATTCGATGTAACTCTTTTTTGCGGTGTGTTTGTCGAGATCCGATGAATTGTGGGTTTATGATCAAGATTATATATGAACAATATTTGAATCTCCTCTGAATTCTTTTATGTATGATTTGTTATCTTTGCAAGTCTCTTCGAATTATCAGTTTGGTTTGGCCTACTAGATTGATCTTTCTTGCAATGGGAGAAGTGCTTAGCTTTGGGTTCAATCTTGCGGTGTCCTTTCCCAGTTACAGCAGGGGCAGAAAGGCACGCATTGTATTGTTGCCATCGAGGATAAAAAGATGGGGTATTTATATCATATTTCTTGAGTTTATCCCTCTACATCTTGTCATCTTGCCTAATGTGTTACTCTGTTCTTATGAACTTAATACTCTAGATGCATGCTGGATAGCGGTCCATGTGTGGAGTAATAGTAGTAGATGCAGAATCATTTCGGTCTACTTGTCGCGGACGTGATGCCTATATACATGATCATGCCTAGATATTCTCATAACTATGCACTTTTCTATCAATTGCACGACAGTAATTTGTTCACCCATCGTAATACTTATGCTATCTTGAGAGAAGCCACTAGTGAAACCTATGGCCCCTGGGTCTATCTTCCATCGTATAAGTTTCCAATCTATTTTACTTTGCAATCTTTACTTTCCAATCTATATCATAAAAATACCAAAAATATTTATCTTATTATCTCTATTAGATCTCACTTTTGCAAGTGGCCGTGAAGGGATTGACAACTGTCGGCATTCTGGGAACGGGGGTCCCCAGACTTGCCCGCCTGCGGCCCATGGCGTGGCTCCACCTGCGGCCCCGTACGGCCCATCTTCACCAGAAAACACTCAAGACCCTCGTGAGGGGCCAAGCCTCGCGAGGCGGACGACGCAAGACCTCCTCGGGAGCGGCCTCACCAGGCTGGATCGCGAGGGGCGAAGAGATCAAGGAAAGATGAACCTCGCGAGGTTCCTATGACGCAAGCCATGACGACCAAGACCAGGCGGGCGCCAGGCAGGCGCCAGCGCGCACATTGTCCTCGTTTCCTCTTTGGTGCTAAGGAGGCAAGAACAGGCGAGGAGTACCGAGGCATCAGGCAAAGGTTTCCATATCGGTGTAACAAGACCAAGACTAGCCGGACGGCAAGACAGAGGTCACCGTGGAGCCCAAGACGGCGTCACCACCAGAGCCTTTGGCAGGTGAAGACCACCTTTAGTCAGGATAGTTGTACTAGCTGCCCCCCTTCAAATTGGCCGTTGTGGCATCCCTTCCCGCTCAATATTTGGGAAGAGGACCAAGGCCTCTATAAGTAGGACTAGCCACCACATTAGAGGGGGATCCAGGTGATCCTCACCCACACAAGTTCACCGAGCACAAGAACACCTCTCCTCAGGAGGTTGTTCTTCCCTTGTACTGTTCATCTTCAGCCCAAGAGGCAATCCACCACCACCACACTTGGGTAGGGTACTACACCACAACGGTGGCCCGAACCAGTATAAACCTCGTGTCTCTTGTGTTGCGACTTCGTTGAGCTAAGATTTGAGATCGCGGTGAGGCTGAGGGCGTGATTAGGTAGGGGGAGATCTTCGTGCGCACCCCAGTGTTCGAACCTCAAGGGTTTTGCCGGAACCCGAAATCCGACATTTGGCGCGCCAGGTAGGGGTGCGCCAGGGCTCTCCTTCCATTGGTTGATCCGCCGACGCTCCGCGGCTCCGATGTCCGGCGAACCGAGGACCAATGTCGACCGATGGGCAGCTTGGCCAGCCCGGGCGGCACCGTCTGCCCAAGAAGACCTCAATCCCGCGCCCCAGGCAGCGCGCGGACCGCCAAACGCTGTGGGGCACGGGCGGCACGGTCACACGTCGTCCGCCCTTACTCCACGACAAGCACGGGCAGCCGCAAGGGCCTCAAGCCACGCCGCGGCCACGACGCCGCACACCCGACGAGAACAAGCAAACATAAGGGCCGCGCTCACGGTGACTCGGGAGCTGCTGCGATGCCGGTTAATAGAGAGCAGACGGGATGCATTGCTGGAGCACGTCGCTGACCTCCTGAACACCGCGGCCTCGGGAGCACCGCCCTTCTGCTCCCTTCTTACACCTCAGGCCACGGCCGGATTGCATGGTGGGCCTCACCGCACCCGCGTGCCCCCGGGCGCACCACTAAGCTTCATCGACACTGGCGCGACTAACGGCACCGGACGCCCAATCGCACCCGCCCCACCTCCGATGAGCGCGGGCACAAGCGTTGCCACCTGCGGCCCCGGCGGGATGCGACCCTACCATCCTCAGGGCGGTGCACTGGGCCGGGCAACATGGAGCATGGAGCACTACAGCGAGGTCTTCGAGGCGGCGGCCTCGAAGGCCTACGTGCCCCGCATGGTGGACCAGGAGTACATGCTGGAAGACGACACTGGATCGTTCCTCGAGCCGAGCTGGGAGGAGGAGGCACTAGAAGCTGAGACCTTCCAGGAACCTTTCGGGAGCCTCACCAACCGCGCCGGCGACAACAGCTACAGGGTACCACTAAACTCTCAGGAGCAAGCTTACACTAACCATGGGTCGCAGGATGATCAGGTCACAGCAGCGGATGGCGGCCCCAGCTCGACAGCCTCCCTTCTGCCAGGAGGAGCGCACTAGGGGCTACAGGAAAGGGTCCGGGACCAAGGCCCCTCCCCGCTCCGCGCGGAGCAGGGCGTCCCCCGGAGGTAGGCCCTCTACCGGGGAGGTGCTGAAGAGCCTTCCCCCGGCAAAGGACCCGTGGTCGCCGAGGGCGCCGCTGGCGTCCCTTTGCCCCTTGGCGTCGTCCTGGCTTCCGGGTGCCCCCAATGGTGGCTGCGGGCGGCGCAAGGCGAGGCCCTCGTCTGGCGATATGAAGTAAGGCTCGCGCCTGTGAAGGTCTCCGGTCGTGACACTCTCACGTAATAATTAGTGGGGCTGTACACGCCCCGGAGTCTTAGGAGTGCTGCCCTCGGGCCTCGGGGGCTCCCTCCCACGTCCTAGTGGCAGCACTTAGCTCCGTGCTGGTGAGAAGGCAAGAAGACTAGACTAGGCGCCGGACGCGCCCATTTGCTTTTAACCTCTTTTCTGTAGCCCTGCTTTCTGGCTTTGGATTTAAGTTGAAGTTGAAATTTCATTGGTGTGCGCGGGGGGGTGCCTTTTCTCGTCCGTGTGATTTCTTGTAATCTAGTTCTTGCCTTAATTCAGAGTTCGCGCCTGCTGCCTCCCCCTCACGAGCTCCTCGCGAGCGGGGGCCGGGCATAGCCCACGCACGCTGCACGTATGCCTTGCCATAACTGGCGCTTGCTTCTCACGAGGCCCCCTCGGATGGATCGGCAGGCTCCTCAGAGGCCCCTCAGAAACTTCAGAACCTCATGAGCCAACCCGGGACCTGTTCTGGCTAAGGTAAATTACAACAGCAAACTCGCCGCAGGATTCATGTGTTCAAGAAGACATATATTCATCTTGGCCTAAAGAATAGGGGTCGTAATCTGTTTGCATGAGGGGCTCCCTGTCGGTGTCAAAACCGGCGGATCTCGGGTAGGGGGTGCTGAACTGTGCGCTAGGATCGATGGTTACAGGAGACAGGGGACACGATGTTTACCCAGGTTCGGGCCCTCTCTATGGAGGTAAGACCCTACTTCCTGCATGATTGATCTTGATGAATATGAATATTACAAGAGTTGATCTACCACGAGATCGTAATGACTATGCTAATGAGTATATATCTTTTCCGGACTACACCCTCCGATTTATATAGACTGTGGGGGGATCTAGGGTTACATTGAGTCGGTTACATAGGAAGGAATCTTCATAGTTGATCGCCAAGCTTGCCTTCCACGCCAAGGAGAGTCCTATCCGGACACGGGTACAGTCTTCGGCCTTCATGTCTTCATAGCCCATCAGTCCGGCCCATCGATAATAGGCCGGACGCCCGAGGACCCCTTAGTCCAGGACTCCCTCGGTAGCCCCTGAACCTGGCTTCAATGACGAGGAATCCGGCGCGCAGATTGTCTTCGGCATTGCAAGGCGGGTTCGCCTTTCCGAACTCCAATATGGTCTTCAGATGTAATGATTATATCCGGACCTGTATACACAATTGGAGAGGATATAATATTTTATGAGTCCAATCCGCTGACAACTTTTTGGTAATACGACATCACGCCTGCTCGGCCATTATTTTTGAACCGTTAGTGTCGTATCACGGGTTCCGGCAAAACCCTCAAGGTTCGAACACTGGTGTGCGCGCGAAGATTTCCTCCCTACCGATCTGCGTCCTAACTAACCAAGATTTCAAGAACGAACTCACAACACAAAGGACACAAGAATTATACTGGTTCAGGCCACCATTGTGGTTTAATACCCTACTCCAGTGTGGTGGTGGTGGATTGCCCCTACGGCTGATGATGAACAGTACAGGGGGAAGAACAGCCTCCTGAGATTGAGGTGTTCTTGTGCTCGGTGTGTGGCTAAGGATTAGGTGAGATGCCTCTGATGAGTTGTTGTTCCCCTACCGTGGTGGCTAGTCCTACTTATATAGGCCATGGTCCTCTCCCCAAATATTGAGCGGGAAGGGAGCCAACAACGGCCAATTTGAAAGAGGACAACTAGTACAACTTATCCTGACAAAAGCGTTCTTCGCCTACAAAAGGCTCTGGTGGTGACGCGGCCTTGGGCTTCATGGTGACCTCCATCTTGCTGTCCTGCTGGTCTTGGTCTCGTTGCACCGATATGGAAACCTTTGCTTGATGCCTCGGTACTCCGCGCCTGCGCTTGCCTCCTTAGCACCAAAGGGGAAACAAGGACACTACGCGTGCTGGCGCCCGCCTGGTCTCGATCGTCTTGGCTCACATCATGAGAACCTCGCGAGGTCAGCCTTGCCTTGATCTCTCCGCCCCTCGCGAGCCTGCCTGGCGGGGCCGCTCCCGAGGAGGTCTCGCGTCGTCCGCCTCACAAGGCTTGGCCCCTCACGAGGGTCTTGAATGCCTTGTTGATGAAGATGGGCCGTACAGGCCTGCTAGCATAGCCACGTCGTGGGCCGCAGGTAGGCAAGTCTGGGGACCCCCATTCCCAGAACGCCGACAGTAGCCCCCAGGCCGAAGGCACGCTCGGGCTTGGCTTCGAGGCGAAGCCAAGGGTCAAGTGCAGAGTGCCGCGGGCCCCAATATCCTGCGGCCTTTGTCGACGCGTGGCGGTTAATTGGACGTGGGTGTCTCCGCTTCCCCACGCTGCCTCAGCAACTGCGCGACATGACAAGTCCCTGCGACATGCAAGGAAAACCATCATTACCTGTGATCGTGGGGGGCGCTGGTTGACCTTCTCCTGCTATAAATGAGGAAGGGGGCGGAGTCCCCGTTGCCCACATCTCCCCATCCTCCTTGACCCTCTGCTAGTAGCAATGGAGCCCATCCAAAGGTTTTCTGCTGCGAAGAAGGGAAAGACTCCCCTCGACGTGCCGGCGCCGCTTCCGCCGAAGAAGAGGTTGGTTCACCGCCGCGACACAGTGGCGATGCAGGTGGTGACGAGGCCTTGGTGTGAGCGGCCTCCCGTGGCCCACTGTTGATGATGGCGTCCGCCGCGGGGGTGTGTAGGTCGGATTCTCCTAGGTTCCCGTCTTCTGTTTCCTGCGAGGAATCAAGAAGTACCCCGTGGGGGCGTGTAAAGGGTATGTAATGTCTTTTGTTGATATTATCCTTATTATGGAAACCTGTGAACGCAAGTCCTGTTTAGGCTCGGTCTCCCCTTTCCAACCTCGTGACGGCTTGTGGCTCTACGCTGACAGGTCCTGGTCCCCAGGCAAGCTGCAGCCGGCGCTGGTATGCCAGGTCGCGTGCCGTGGTCAAGGCCAGGAGGTGAGCGGCCCGAGGTCCAGTAAGAGCTCCTGAGGCACGATGCTCAGGAGGTCCCCTTTAGCGCTCAAGCAGCCATGGTAAGGCAAGAAAAGGAGGCGGCGTTGCCGCAATAAGGCTGCGGCGAGTGTGACCCCTAGGCTCCAACTATTAGCTGGTCTGAGTGTGGGACTTATCTTGTCGATTCCGGGCTGATTCCTCATGATGAACCAGGTAGGCATCCACGGCATAGCTAGGTCGGGCCCATTCGAGTGTCCCCCTCTCCCACGCTCTCCTTCGTGCTCTACGTCCTCAGGTCCCGGCCCTCGAGCGAGCTCAGCCGCCGCTGGTATGCCAGGTCGCGTGCCGTGGTCAAGGCCAGGGGGTGAGGGTTGGAGAGCCAGTAAGAGCTCCTGAGATTCCTGCAAGCGGATTACATGGAAGAAGTGGGGGCTCACGGTGCCATTTGCTGTTATCCTCATGAGATTCCTGCAAGCCAGCACAAGGATGAACACAGTTTGCCATTATGGTTGCCAGACTGTCGCTGGTTGCTCCGCGAGGAAATGAAGGCACTGAGGGCCTGGCTGAAGACTGCGTGGCCTTCTCACTTCTTGAGGAGAGGTCAAGCATGGCGATGAAGTCACTGTACGAGAAGGGCTTGGAAAAGCCGCTGACCACTGACAAAGATGGCCCTGCTCAGCTGCTTCCCCACTTGGTGAAGGCGCTTGAGGAAGTCGTGGAGGGCATTGGTCCCATGGCTGAGGCAGAGGCTCGCGTCCTTTCTTTAGCTGCACTGACACATGTCTTCAGCCATCTGTATCTTCGTGACCCCAATGCTTGTCTTGACGAGCTGCTAGAGCCTGTGGCTGATGAACACTGCATGGCTGCCGTCGCAGCCGTGAAAGGCCAAGTGGAGGCCCTGCTGAAGAAGTTCTGCGGCTTCGTCCTCGCGCCCTCGACCGGTGATGCCACTAATCTTGCAGCTCCATCTGGCGGTGCAGGTGAAGGCGACGCTACCAAGGGAGGAGCACCTTCTGCGGGAGATGGCGGTGTCTAGGGGTGACTTGCTTGCGGCTGCTTCCCTGTTTTATCCCTGCAACATGAATCATGCCTCGTGAGGCGTTTAAACTCGTGCTTGGTATTTGGGAGAACGATATGGCTTGTAGTATTTGCTTTGAGATTTTGCGATTTTCTTCCTTTTTGCTTTGTGTTCCGCGCCGGCAGAGCCCGGCCCCGCGCATACCTCAACCGCCGTTGGGTCGACCGGAGACCAGGACGGACCAAGGAGTGAGGGGCTACGTGACCAGTTAGGCTCCTGAGTCGCGATTCTCAGGAGTCCCCCTTGACGTGCAAACAGCTTGTAGAAATATACGCGAGGATATGTTAATGTTCTACGTAGGCAGGGCCCGGCCCCGCGCATACCTCAACCGCCGTTGGACCGACCGGTGACTAGGACGGACCAAGGAGTGAGGGGCTACGTGACAAGTTAGGCTCCTGAGTCGCGATGCTCAGGAGTCCCCTTGACGTGCAAACATCTCCATACCTGCCCTCGCCGAGGCTCGGCTCGGGAGGGGCGTGCGACGACCAGGTCCGAGGGACCTGGCTTGGGCGGCGTACGCTCGGGCGTGACCCGAGCGCAGCCCCCGTGCCCAGCCCCCTCGCGCGACTCTCCCGAGGGGAGGCGTTGCGGTGAGGCCAGACACTGAGCTCTGGGCTCCCTGAGGTTGGTACGGCCGTGAGGCCGCCCTCGGTTGTTTATCACCAGCGCGGAGCATAGTGCTTCCGCTTGTGCACGGGCATAGCCGCTCCTCGGTAGAGTCGACGGCCAGCACGGAGCATGGTGCTTCCACTGGGCGTGGGATAGGGACTCCCTACTTCGGAGAGCCCCAGGGCATGTACAGCCCCGCCCTGACACGTGGCTTGCATGGCAGGGCTAGATGAGGTGTATCTGGGCACCCACGAGCCAACGCGGGACTCACGAGGCCCTACCTCCAGGCGGGTTGTGCTTGGTCTTGGTCCTTGTTTGCTGTGTTAGTCCTGCGAGGTTGTCAGACAACCTGCACCGAACGAATATCCTAAGGTTATCGCGTGAGAAGCCAAGCACCAACGGCCCCAGGAGGTGACGTGAACGGGGCCCGCCCGCCAGACAGAGCTCAGCCGCTGGATTTATCAACGCTGCAGGGACGGGCCCGAGCACAGACGCCGTGCTTAACCTACTCACGCGAAGGATCCTGAAGAAAGACGACCGGCGCACGGCTCCCATGACGGGCGACGATCGAGCGGGTGATAGTTATAGGTAGATTAGGCATGGAAAGCATACTAGCTTAAGTAAATGCAAGGGAGATACATGCCACTGGGTCAGGCCCGAGCAACTTGGGGATGATGCAGCCCGAGGGGCGCCCCCAACAAGGTAAGCTAAAGACGTGAAAAGGGATACATGCCACAGGGACGGACCCACGCGGCCTGGGAATGATGCATCCCGAGGGGCGCTCCCAGCTAAATGAACTTGGAAAATGTCACCTGGTTCTGTTGACAAAGGAGAGTTGGGGCAGCTGAAGGTGCGCGGTGAAAGGGTTCCTCCTCATGAGCCACCGGGGCCCTGAGCCTCGGGAGGCTCTGGGGGTCCAGGTGGTTCCTTGAGGACCGCTTCCATCTCCGCCAACACTGTGTGGTGTCTGGCCTCCTGAGCCGCCAGGATGCTCCACAGATTGCGCTGATAGGCAATCGCCATGCTCGGCAGGCCAAAAGGCATGCGAACGTAGCTATGAGGTGGGCCCTCATAGCGTCCCACGCGCGAAGGCCAGAAAAGCTCCTGAGAGGCGGCCCTGTTGAGCCCTGGGACGTCGATGCAGACGTGCAGCCCGGCATCCTCGCCTGGATGGGGAGCTGCGCCCGGTGAGCGGCGGTCGCCGCACATGGCCCTTGCGTCTTGTAGTTCCTGAGTGGTCTTGGTGATGAACTCCTGAGCGGTGGGCGCTCCTTGCCCTGTATCCTCCTGAGGGAAACATGCTGCGAAGCACGCCTCCAAGTGGTGCCGAAGCGCCTCCCTTGTGATGTTGACAAAGTCCGAGGCCCTCCAGAAGAGAGCCCCCGAGCTCTGCCCGAGAGGGGCGCCGGGCGCGCTTTCCTATGTAATGGAGGGAGGCGCCCCAGGCGAGGGCGCTGATCCTGACGAGGTTCCAGCTGCAATGACACCCTCCTGAGGTCCTGCACGGCGCAACTGCTTCTTCTTCTCGGGGGTGGCCTCAGGAGGGCGCTCGCCCTTGCTGTCGGGGTCGTCGACTGCTGCAGCTTGGAAGGCACGCTCTAGGGAGCACACCGCATCTCTTTCTTCGCACGGGACTGTGATGATTCCGCCGCTTCCTGGCATCTTGAGGACATTTTAGCCGTGATGAGTCACCGCCATGAACTTGGCCAGGGCCGGATACCCGAGGATCGCATTGTATGGCAGGCAGATGTAGGCGACGTCAAAGTCGATGATCTCGGTGCGGTAGTTGTTGCGTTCTCCAAAGGTGACAGGGAGGCGGACCTGCCCAATCGCTGTGGTGTAACCGTCGGTCACTCCTGAGAAAGGCTTGGTAGGCTGAAGCTGGTCATATGGCACTTGGAGGTTGTCGAACGTGTCGACGGACAGGACGTTGAGCCCTGCACCGCCGTCGATGAGGGTCTTGGTAACTTGCACGTTGCTGATGACTGGTGAACAAAGCATTGGGAGGGCTCCAGCGGTAGCTACGCACTTGAGCTGATCTGCCGAACTGAAGGTGATGGCGCACTTGGACCATCTGAGCGGGCGTGTGGCCTCGAGCTTGGGGAGGACTGCATTCACTTCATGAGCAAACTGTTTGAAGATACGCTGTGAGGCTGGGGCTTGAGCTCCGCCCAAGATGCAGGCGATAGCGCGCGGCTCCTCGAAGCCCCCAGCCCCCTCGTCTTGGTGGTGGTCGTCATTCGTTCTTGGCGGTGGTGGTAGTGGAGGAAGACCGGCATTGCCCTGAGGTCGATCCTCACGAGGCTGGTCCCTCCAGGCGCCCTCGCGAGGCTGATCCTGCCAGCGGTCCTCACGAGATCGGTCGCGCCACTCCTGGCGCGGGCCACGGTCGTCCCTGTGTTCGCCACCACGTCCTCTTCCTCCGCCGTAGCCCCGGTTGCTGCGCTCGGGGCGTCGACCGAAGCGTCCCTCTCAGATGGCTCTGAGCTCTTGACAGTCGCTGGTGTTGTGGGTATGCAGGTTATGGAAGGCGCAGAATGGACGGCTGCTCTTGGATGACTCGGGCTGGTCTCTGCCGCGCTTGGTGTCTGGTTCCGCCGCGAGCACGGATGCTCCCTTGCGCTTCACGTCCTTGGCCTTGGCTTTCTTCTCCTCCGGGTCCACAGCTGGGAGCTCGAGGAGGGAGAGGCGCCCCTCCTCAGCTCTTGCGCACTTGGTCGCGAGGTTGAACAACTCCAGAGACGTGCACAACTCCTCATGGATGGCGAGCTCCTCCATAATCTTTACGTCGCGGACGCCATCAGAGAACGCGGAGATGATGGCCTCGTCCGTCACCTTGGGGATCTTGAGGCGGACGTTGTTGAATCGCTGGATGTATTTCTGGAGGGTCTCTCCTGGTTGTTGCTTGACGCGGCGCAGGTCACCCGCGCCCGGCGGGCTGTCGTGAGTGCCCTGGAAGTTGGCAACGAAACGGTTGCGCATCTCGTCCCAGCGGGAGATCGAGCCTGGGGGCAGATTCAGGAGCCAGGAGCGGGCTCCATGCTTGAGAGCCATGGGGAACCAGTTCGCCATGACTTTCTCGTTACCGTTGGCCGCCTCGATGCTCAGCTCGAAAAGCTGCAAGAACTCTACGGGGTCGGGTGTGCCATCGTAGCGAGGAGGCAGATCCGGCTTGAACTTGCCCGGCTAGGCGACGCTACGCAGCTTGGGGGTGAAGCCACGGCAGCCAGCCGTGGTCACCGGAGCCCGCCTTGGAGGTGGAGCTTGGTCTTGGTGCCCGCGCCCGCTACGGCAAGCGGCGCGGGGCCTTAACGCAACAAACGATCCTGGCGCGGCGGAGCGAGGAGCGGCGGAGCGTTCTCTTGCGGTCGAGGGACTTGTTGACAGCTTCTTTCTTCATGCGCGGGCGCCGGATGTGGTGGGTCGCATCATGGAGCCGCGCGCCTTGGCGCCAGGGCGCCATCTTGGGGCAGAGGTGGTGGAGGTGCTCCGTGAGCTATGTTGCCTGTAGCTGGCGGAGGGCGAGGTAGGGAGAGGGACGGTGCAGGGGAGCCCCCTGCGGCACGGACAAGCTCGGCGATGCGGTCGAGCCAGTCCTCATAGAGGTCGTTGACCGGGTGGTAGCGCAGGAGCTCGTGCGCCATGAGGAGCGCGGCCCCCGCGTCCATGGGAGCGCGACGTGCATGGGACGAGGAACCGGCCGGGGTCAGCGATGGAGTGGCGGTGCGGCCGTCCCGTCGCACCGAGGGGTGCAGCGAGGATACTTGTTGCTCGTTCCCCACCGGGCCAGTGGCGGTGTTGGCGGCACGTGATGGAGAACGACGAGGTGGCCCGCCCACGGGAGCCGTCTGAGCGACGCGGGTGGCAAGGGCTGCTCGGCGCTCAACACGAGCACGGCGAGTGTCCGGCATGGAGACGACGGAGCAACGGGGCGCGCAGCGACGGAAAGGAAGCTTCGGCGCACCCCTACCTGGCGCGCCAAATGTCGGATCACGGGTTCCGGCAAAGCCCTCAAGAACGAAGATTCCTCCCTACCGATCTGCGTCCTAACTAACTAAGATCTCAAGAACGAACTCGACGAACTCAAAACACAAAGGACACAAGATTTATACTGGTTCGGGCCACCATTGTGGTGTAATACCCTACTCCAGTGTGGTGGTGGTGGATTGCCTCTTGGGCTGATGATGAACAGTATAGGGGAAGAACAGCCTCCTGAGGTTGAGGTGTTCCTGTGCTCGGTGTGTGGCTAAGGATTAGGCGAGATGCCTCTGAATGAGTTGTTGTCCCCCTAAGGTGGTGGCTAGTTCTACTTATATAGGCCCTGGTCCTCTCCCCAAATATTGAGCGGGAAGGGAGCCAACAACAGCCAATTTGAAAGGGGATAGCTAGTATGGCTTATCCTGACAAAAGCGGTCTTCGCCTGCAAAAGGCTGTGGTGGTGACGCCGCCTTGGGCTCCATGGTGACCTCCGTCTTGCCGTCCTGCTGGTCTTGGTCTCGTTGCACCGATATGGAAACCTTTGCTTGATGCCTCGGTACTCCGTGCCTGCGGTTGCCTCCTTAGCACCAAAGGGGAAACAAGGACAATGGCGCCCGCCTTGTCTCGATCGTCATGGCTCACGTCACGAGAACCTCGCGAGGTCTGCCTTGCCTTGATCTCTCCGCCCCTCGCGAGCCTGCCTGGCACGGCCGCTGCTGAGGAGGTCTCGCCACGTCCGCCTCGCGTGGCTTGGCCCCTCGCGAGGGTCCTGAATCCCTTGATGATGAAGATGGGCCGTACAGGCCTGCTAGCATAGCCACGCCGTGGACCGCAGGCAGGCAAGTCTAGGGACCCCTGTTCCGAGAACGCTGACAGTTAGCTAGCCCGTCGCCCCACGTCTCGAGACGTGGTTTTATTGGCATGTCTTATCCAAGCGGAGATCGTGTCTCCCCTTTTTTAAGGGATTCTTACCAACCCAGACGTGGGTAACCCAACCGTCGTTTCAAGGCCCACACTACAAAAAAAATACACTTCCGTGATGATACGTGTTTGTCACAGTAGGTCGCGTTTTTTGTCATGCATGTACATCCATGACAAATTTATGATAGAATCAAGATAGTCATACCTGTGCTGTCGTAGAAGTGTTCCATGACATTACTAAAATTATCATCACGGAAGTGTCCACTTCCATGACGATAAATCGCGCTTCACAGAAGTGCTTTCGTCAAGGGTGACCGACACGTGGCATCCACCGTAACGGAACGCTGTTAAGCTATCGGGTCGGGTTTTGGATCCGATAACCCGTTAACAGCCCCGACCAATGGGGATTTTCCACGTGTAAAATCATCATTGGCTGGAGGAAACACGTGTCGGCTCATTGTTGGGACAGATGTCATCCACTCATTGGACAGAATACGCCTATGATACGTCGACACGTGGCACGGGCCAACAGAGGCCCATTCCTGTGAAAAGGCTGGCCCGTTTGACTTGGTCAAAAGGTGGCGGGCCGGCCCATGGAAAGCCTGTTAACGGCCTGTTCGCATATAGCCCATTTACAGCCCGCTAAACCAAGGCCCGTTACGCCCTATCCGAATTAGGACCTGTAGCGTCATCTGGGCCATCCAATATGATTCCAGCCCATTTTCACTTCTGGCCCATGTAGGGCCATGACGTCTTTCGGCCCATATGAGGCCCTATGTAACTCTTGGCCTATTAACGGCCCGTGGTGAAACTGGCCCGTAATGAACAGTGTATCACTTTACACCCATTAACGGCCCGTGGTGAAACTGGCCCGTAATGAACAGTGTATCACTTTATACCCATTAACGGCCCGTTATTCCGTTGGGACGTTTCCAGCCCATGTTATCTTTCGGCCTTCTCACAGCCCATTTATTCTTGGGCTCATTTCCAGCATGCATTTACTTATGGCATGTTACTGTCATTTTCTGCTTGTGGGCCAAATTCAGCCCGTGGTTACAGTCGGCCCGTTTGTGGTCCGTTAATACGTTGGGTCGTTTACATAGCAACATCAAATACGACCTATTAACGATGGCCCGTTATGGTCGGCCCATGAACGGACGATACCAACTCTAGCCCGTTTACGGCCATAATGCGGCCTGTTATTGGCCCATGTTTGGCCAATCGATCATACGGCCCGTATAAGGCCCATTGATGATACGGCCCGTAAAAGGCCCATTGTTTCTACGGCCCGTAGAAGGCCCATTGTTTCTACGGCCCGTAGAAGGCCCATTGTTTCTACGGCCCATAGAAGGCCTACTGTTTCTACGGCCCGTAGAAGGCCCACTGTTTCTACGGCCTGTAGGAGGCCCAGTGTCACTACAGTAAATATTAGCCCATGGTTATTGTGGCCTAGTTTTAAAAAATAGGTTCTTGCAGCCACTAGCAAACCACGGAAAAAGAACTGCACTGACTACAAGCAAACAAATAAACAAGACAACAAGGAAATAAATAAGCAAGCAACTTATGCTAGGCTATCACGGCTATTACACATATTACATCCACTAGGCATCAAAGTTCACCACCAGCGATCATAAAGCGCAACAAAAAAGCAGATTACAAAAAATTGGGCACCATTGCAGCGTAACAAAATAATACTGAACCGAGACCACTTCCAAGACAGTTCAAGAAAGGTTAGCCTTGTGGGGGAACGGCTGCACAAGCTGCTGAGCAAGGCTGTGAGACCGGCCTAGCATGTCGGTCATAGCTTGCAGGTGTAGCTGTTTAGCGATGAGGTTCTCATTGGTGTTCTCCGCAATCTTTCTTAGAGATAGGACTTCAAGTCGAAGTTGAGTTGCAGAATGCCTTTTTGCTAGAACTTGGGACTGAAGAAGTCGAACTGATTCAGACAACAAATTCTGTGAGCTTGTCTGACTGTTAGTCTCAAGTAACTTGAACACTGCATCAAGACAAGACTTTGGGGTTGTCTCGCTATCTTCAAGATGTTTTGCCTTCTTTGCTGCAATATATGTTGGGTTTGTCTCACAGCCTTCAGCAGACTTGTGCATGCCATCAGGCATACCACCCTGAAACAAAGCAGAGAGATTACATGTTTTGCATGTGTATAAACAAAGATGATAACTGTTCTGTCAATTCTATCCAATTTCAAATTAGAAAATAAATTGTAAGTTCAAAATATCAATAGCATAATTTGGCATTGTTCATAATGCGGGGAGCTTCACCACACTACTGGATTACCATGTCAGCATAACAAGCATAGATGAAGGGCAAAGAAAATCATTGTATCTATTTTGGATAATGTGCGTGGCATGTTGTTCATATCATCAGCCACATCAGTAAGATAAAACAGGACATGACAAGGTGCAAACGTGGGCTGCTTCACGACACGCTGGATTATAGATCCACAAAAACAAGCATACATATAGGGAGTATTAAGTAATGTGCATGCTATGAATAAGGAATTAGGTTTTAGAAGTAAAACTTAGAACTTACGAACATGCATTTTGGTAGAAACAGCAAACTAAACAGCAGTAAACGATAGGGAGTATGAGAAAATTAAACAGCAGTTGAGGATAAAGGCTTTAGAAGGACTGACTTACATTAACATTTAACACCGGCTTTATAATGCCCATCTCCATGTCAAGGGAAGGATAACTCAAGAGTTTCAGCACAGAATCTTCTTCATAAGCATTGCCTGTCCTCTACATTTTGTAGAGAGTAATTATAGATATGATAATACTGGAAGGGATAGAGGATAATGAAGATAAGATGCAGATTGATGCTACATAATCAACTACCAATCCCTGGAAGTACAGGCGTTACAGGACAAAATGTACTGCCAAGAGCAATGGGCTACACTTCTGCACTGGCATTGTCTGTGTATTCTACTTGTTGGTAAGATTAAATATAGATCTGATCTTTTTTAGTAAATGGTGGGCGAGGGAGATAAGATGCAGAATGCTACAAAATGAACCAATCCCTCTTCCCATAATACAAGAGTGTTTTGAACACTGGTGTACTGTACAAAACGTTCTTATATTATGGGACGGAGGGAGTAGCTGTTAATGTAAGTACAGTGATAAACCACGTTCAGTCCTTACAAGAGGACTGCAGAGCTAAACTTCTTCAAAACCATTGGGTTGATTCTAAATTTATGTAAGAGTCCATACGGATCTTATAATGTCCACCAAATGGACGATTACGAGGCTAACATGTGCAGTGATGCTACATAATCAAACAGCTATGAAAGTAAGTATGGTCATACAGGGCAAGAGGTACTCACAAGAGCAATGCAATGTGTAGTATAGTTGCGAGATTCTGTGGTCCCTTGAGAACGAATGTTCTTCTGCTAACAGTTTTCGTACAAGTGAGACATTAAGGCAAATGCAGAAATGTAGTTCAAATTATGATGTGATATCATAGACAGTACCTTACGCTGCAGCCGAGACCAATGTGTAACAAGATTATTCGAGTCACCGTCGGATAAATGTAGCACCGGAGACTTTACAGAAATTTCGTTCACAGGCTTGCCATCGAAGTGCGCTTGCCTCAGGTAGGAACGATACTTCATCAACGAGTGCTTGAAAAGCGCAACCAACCCTTGCTCGTCATCACAATCCAGTTTGCTCCTCGCCTATTTAAAAGAATGAAATCTTGTGTCTTCTGTCAGCAGAAACATATGCAGTAATGACCATGAATAACATTAGTACATTACTTACGCGTAAGTTGCGGAGGAAGACTGGAAATTGTTCTGTGTCTGCGGTATAATCTTTCCATGAAGAAAAGATGCGCACAAAGTTCCTGACAACAACATAAGCTTCGTCTTCTAAACTGGGAAGAAATGGAACAGGGGTCCTATTTGCTGCAATTGGGGCTCTCTCTGGTTCGAAAAGGGATTTGGCAACTGGATTTGGTGTACTCTTTGCTGGAATGGGGGTTTTGCATCGTACAGCTGGTGCTATGTCAACTGGCATAATCATACTGTTTGCTGCAGTTGGGGTCTGCTGAGTTGGGGCATCAGAAATGACCAGTGTAGTAGTCTAGAGTCTGCTAGAGTTGCGGTATTTTGTGGGTCAGGTGATATTGCAACTACACCTAATGGGCTATTTGATTTATCAGGTGCCACTACCTTTTCCAAATACTTTGCTTGTGCTCCTCCACGATCAGCAATCGCCCTCTTCCTTTTGAACGTCTGATACACAAGAACAGCATTTGAATGGATAAATATGGTATGATGACAGATGGAGTATGTACTGAAAATGGATAGGCAGGGCGTATTCACATACACGATGTGTAAACTAAGCTAATGGCAGTTCAACAAAGTAGAAGCAATGCAAAGCATCAGTTGCAAGATATGTGCGAGCAATGTAACCTTGGAAAGTTAGAGCAAGTACCTTGATGGGTGAATAAGATAGGGCATCTTCCTCTGACTCCTCCACTAGGGAGCTACATTGACTTAGGTCTCCCTCTAGCTCAGAATCACTGTTAGGATCATATTCTGAGCATGAATCTGTAGGTGGAGAGCGATTGCATTGGATTGCATCCAGACTTGATTCTAGTCCCTTAATGCCAAGTTTGACAGCCATGGCATTGTTCTGCTTTATTATTTTCATGCGCGCAAGCTCATAATCATTACGATGTTGTTCAAAATCTGAGATTCATGAAAACATAAAAAGTAGTCTGATTATCTATGGAATGCATTGCGGATTCAACTCGGAGAGTGTCTCCCTATAAACCCATGCATATGCAAAGTTCACCTCCCCAACCATGCTGACCAGACCACACACAGAAATACAAACCCCTTATGTATCTATAACAGGCAGGCACACATTTCAAAACTGAAGTAGGAACATTAGAATCATATGAAATTCGTATTTGAACAAATAAACTAAGCAATTATGAGTGGCGTAATGTTTAGCTTCAAGGGTGGAGTGTTGGTAGTGCGTCACAAATCAAGTAGACAGATTGTATTCCATGTAAAAGATCGAAACCTATGTAAAAGCTGGAAATGACACTTTCTTTCTATACAATGCAGTGTTCGTTACCCACACATGATGGAAGAGATCACATAGAGAAATACTATTCACTCATGTCTACGGTTCCAGTATTTAGAAACAGGGTGGTCCACCCTAAAAGAATATTGACAACAAATATGACAAGGCAAGCATAGATGTAGTGAATCAATCATTTACTTGTGAGCTTACTAGGACAAGTATGCAGAATTGTAACTGCAGTAAGAGACCGTCCAAAACCTGAATGAAGAAGTTTGTCTAGCACTTATTGTTTGCAACTAATCGACATGAATAATTGGATATTATATCGAATGAGTAAGAAAGACAAGTAAAATTGTCAACAAACCTGGCTTGCAGTAGTAATCTGGGTCAATGTCACTACGACCAACAATCCAATATGACTAGTTTCTGTTCTGAGGGCCGGAATTTTGAAAGCCCTGTGAACTTTAGAGGTACTAAAGATTACCGAAATACATCTGAACCATTAAGTGTAGGTAGCACTAAGCACACAACAAACCCTAATGACAGTCCTGCCTAATGAGTAATGAGTCAATTAGAAAATGGGTGATGAGGAGTGGCTGATGAGTGCTGAGGACGTATCTCAGGATAAATCAGGTTGGCTTGGTGGGTGCTGCATGCCTAAGCCCTGAACGGACTGGGAAGGTAGGCACGGCGGCGCGCTCGGGCAGCGGTGACGCTGTTGGGCGAGCGGCTCCTGGCCTCCTGTTAGTCCGGTGTCTCCTCCTAGAGTCATGCCGTCCGGGGAGGGCAAGTCGCCGGTGAGGCAGGCGGCTGGGGGCGAGTAGAGATCGGAAGCGCGCAACAGAACAGAGGGGAATCGGGGCCTGGGACGAGCCAAAATCCCAGGGTGGGCCGGCCCACCGTGGGCACCTTGTAGAGATACACACCCGAGCGGCGAACATGCATTTTCGAAACTAATTTAGGAACATTTAGCTAACCAATTAAACAACTCTGTTTTAATAATATCAGATTCGTATTTGAACAACTAAGCTTGTTTAGCTTGATGGGTGGAGCAGTGTTATTATGACACGAAGCACGTATTCTGATTGTATAGTGATCATAAAAGGGGAAACTCTAAGCATATTTTCTTAGCAAAAGAGGGTTTCCCCTCCGATTTCTATTAAAGAAACCACCACGGAACCAACATGATCGACTAAACCCTAAGCATGATCAATTAAACCGTATTATGGCTTTGCCATGGCAGATTTGAAGCTGCAAACCGGAGAAATGATACTTAGCATCCATTGTTTGCTTCGAACTAAGAACTAAATTCTAAGAGCTGAAAAGAAAGTAGAGTAACCAAGTTAAGATCTATTTTCTGGTTGAGATCAAAAAGTTGAGGAGATATGAAGTACCACCTCTCTTGCGGCGCCGTGTAGGCATCGGGGGTGCGATGGTTGTTGGTGGCGTTGAAGCAGATCTGCGACGGTAGACGGGTGCATCGGGGGATAAGTCCCGTTGCGGTGGAAGAGAAGGTCGTGTGAGCGGCCCCGGCAAAGAGGGCGACGGTGCCGATGAAGCGAGAGGACGCGATGCAAGGCTAATGGCCCGTCGCCGTGGATGAGAAACGTCCATCTCTAGCAGTGGACGACGCGGTCTTGGTAGGCGCTCCGGTATGGTGGAGGACGGTGGCGATGGATGTGGTGGAGGACGGCGGCGATGGATGGAGTGGCGGACGGAGGCTGGTGTGGGGATGGGGTGTTCTAGCGCGGACGGTGTATGAATGGGAAAATGGAGGGAGAGGTACGGGGAACCATGTTTTTGGGACGCGCCTGTCTGAAATATGGGAAAGTTACAAACTTAGCCCCTGTTTAAAATTTGGACGTCTCGTCGGTTGGGGATAGGACGGTAATCTCGCATCTCGCCAATATTTGCCCAGAGCGATTTCGGGCGAGGAGAGGGTGGTTGGCGCCCATGGTTGGCGCCCACGGTGTATGAACGGGGCTGACAGGTAGGGCGGTTGTGTCACGTCGGAGTGAAGTTACAAACCTGCCCCTATTGAAAATATTTGCCTACATCGATTTCGGCCGAGTCGAGTTTGTTTTGCCGCCCACCGTGTATGAATGGGGAATGGAGGGAGAAACTGAGGTCTTTCGGACGAGCTTGAAGCAAATGAGTTTTGCCGCCCATGTTTGACGCCCACCGTGTCGGAATGGGATCAGCGGCGGTCGTGTCACGTCTAATTGAAGTTACTAACCTACCCCTATTTAGAGCAGTGGAAATCGGGCCGATGGATTGTCCGTGTAATGGGTAGACAGTAATTTCCATCTCCCAAACACTTGGCTTTGGGAAGCCGACGTGGGAGTGGACATTTTGCTGCTTCTTTCGAATTTTGGGACAATAAGCATCCACGTTTACCCTGGCAACTAAATTCGAATCCATTTTGTATTCCTATATGAATCTTTATAAATCATTCTATGTGCTTTTATATATCTTCAAAAGGACGACAAATATGTATTCCACTGTCATTTATGAATATGGTTTATAAATGTCGATACTCAAATTCAGAAACAAGAATCCAGTTTAAGGTGAATTCGAATATTTGGAACACTTCATGTCCAACTCAAATGTCACACGCAGCATAATGTGTACTCCCATTTAGATATGTACACAAGTGATGTATCAAGATTCAAATACAGAGTCAATAAACTAAGAATGTACAGAACTAACAGACATATAAACACTTATAGAGTATATTGATCAATAATATCAACTAACATACATAAGCCAGGCCGTTGTACTTTTTTTGGCTACAACAGCATCCTTTTTTTAGCCAGCATCTTGGCCCTTTCAATGCGTGCCTCTTATGGCCCATCTATACTACTACTATTGCTGAATGCACATTCAGCCCGATTGGCATATTTGTAGGTCTGGCACAGCAATCCAAATGAAATGTCTCCGAGTCTTATCAATTGATACAGACTTGTGCTCAAATAAAATTACAAACCAAAAAAAAACAATTATTACATGATCTCTAAAACAAATGGTTTGATTGATTACATGAACAGACAACACAAAGGTTATTCAACTATGGAAAGAACATTTCACCTATGATTTACCAAGTAGGAATTTAATTTCCTTTTTTCTTCAGGACCTTAACAATCTGGTCAGGCTCCGCTTGCTTCGTTTTGAAATCCACCAAATATTTAATGGTTGTCTTGAGTACTGCTTGTGATTGTGCTGTTTGCTTCCTCAACATGTCTACTTCATCTCTAAGTGCAGAAGCAGAATCTCTTTCTACCACTAGTTTAGCCTCTAGAGCATCAGCAGTTGGCAATTCATAACGCACGATTGGGCCGGTGCCACTGCTGTGGGATGATGCAACGTCCATGGGGACCTCGCTCTTTGATCTTGGGCTAACCTGTTTTGCCATTAAAGTTCCGAGTGGATTCAGAAAAGTTGAAGTTAGCAAAACATCTCAACTGGGAGTTATAACAGCAAACTAGTTAAACAAACAAGGAATTAAAGAGTTTCAATTGGATGCTGAAAAGTAGTTATTAACATCATTGTAACCCGCTATTGCAGCAGCAAAGCAGTTAAAGAAACAAGTAGATATTTAAGTTAAGGCAAACAGGTAATTCTTAACAGTAAGTATCAAACACATAGATAGGCGCAGTCTACAATATGATTAACAGGCTGTGCCATTATGTAATCAGTAGCAAAGTAAATTAAGCCAAGCAACATAATTGAACAATTTTGCAATAAGTGGCTAACTAAAATTCCGAGAAGCAGGTAACTAAACTTACGCTAGTTCTTTGTATAGGCACACTGCAACTTCTTTTTCGCTTACAAGGTTGTACGAAGGAGTCCATCGCATCAATTGCTTGGATACGCAGTCCCAATACTTCTTTCTTCCCACACTGCATGGGTAAGTCGAATGGTTAATCTGGTAAGATGGTGCGTCCTTGATATGTTATATGAGGACGTGTAGTCAGACTAGTTGTAGCCAAACACATCACACTGGCTTTTACTGTATATTTCATGTGATTACTTTTGGCATATCGAGATCTAAGCAATCTACAATAGGATGAAAAGACTAGCATCCTTCACATTATTGGCGAACTCAGTTCATAGAAACAAGCAATTCAACCATTCTGTGGGTAAATCAAAAGCGCCACTAGAATATTTTTCACTATCCAATCATACACGCAAAAAGGGGGCGACGCCACCATAGGGGCTGGTATGGGCAGCCGCCTCAGGTGGCTGGAAAGTGTGCTCCTAGTTTGAGTCGTCCAGGTTGGCCTGCGCTAGTTTTGTTCGTCCCAACGCATGAGCAGGCAATGTAAAAAATGAAGAAAAATGTTTCAATTTGGATGGGCCAATAACATAAGTGCAAGGCAGGCCCGATAGCAGGCTCGCGGCCCAAACGAGCGCCTCCCATATCAATCGACAGCAGGAAAAATCCCAATTCATTCGCTCCAACCTCCAGTCTGGTTCGCTCCTAACCTAGCCGCCGCTGGATAGACCGACACATCACTTCCTCGCGCCCTCGTTGGAGGGCGGTCGCCGGGCTTCAAGCGAACGGAAGGACAAGAAGATGAAGATCCAACCCTGGGTGTAGCCTGCGTGGGAGGCAGCGGCGGCAGCACGGGCATGGCATCGAGCTTGCGCAAACGGACAGTCGCAGCTTCCAAGAGTAGCATGCACAACGAGCAGGTACATCATATCCCTGATTATATCTAATTCAACTCTTCAATTTCTGTCCAATAGTTAAACCTGACGGTGTTGTAAAACTGCTTGTATGTAGGGATTCTATGAGAAAATGAAACCAATTTCTACTTATTTTATAACTCCCCCAATCAATACTGAACTGACTGAATCTGATGTATCTAATCAAGTTTCCGGTGCAAACATACAAGCTCATGTTGTTCTTGAGCCTGAAGTGTCTAATGAACAGACTGCTAATGAAGGATTTGATGCAAACATTTTACATGCTCCTGGTGATGAACATGTAGTGTCTAATGAGGGATCTAATGCAAGCATTTTGCAAGCTCATTGAAGGATTTAGTGTCTAATGATGATCTACTATGTTGAGAGAGACAGAGATTTGCAGGCATTGATGACAAGCAAATTATAGTGCATTTTCATAGCTTGAGGAAACGTCGAGGCCATCTACCAGAAAGTCCCCATATCATGACAACATAGCATAAATACTTTTCTAATCTGTTGTTTGAAACTATTGCCATACTTGTGCAAGATAGATAAATTGATATGCAGTTTGCGCACTGGTTATACGTGCAATTACACTTCAATATTTTCAGCCAGAGAACGAATAATTCAAGCAGGTACAGACCATGTTTGTAGTCCTTGTACACCATGTTGCATTTTGTGTTTTTTGGTGCTTGCATCATTTAGTGTTTATAATCTGAACTACTTTGGATCATTAGCTGGTTCTCAAAGTGCATGTAGCTTCACATTTATCAAGTTATGTTGATTTCCGGAGTGCAAGTGCCTTCGTATTTTTTAAGTTAAATGTTCGCCCCTGGTAACTTGAATTCGTGGATCAGCCCCTGCACACAAATCATACACGAATGCCAGTACAAATTAAATGAAATACAGGGACTCACGCTAGCTCGTTGTACAGGCTCACTGCAGCTCTGCTTGCGCTTGGGATGTTCCATGTACAAGTCCATGTTACCACTTGCTTGGATGTGCAGGCCTTGTGCTCCTTGCATCCCCCTCTGCATTTTTGACACGGCGAATGGTTGATCAAATAAGAGGACTCGACCTTGATGTTGTACCGGAGGGCAGATACTTAAAAGGTTATACGGGTGTGCAGGATGTGTACCAGATCCCGTAGCGCCGTCATGCTTCGCTAAAAAATGGATTTGCTTGTTTCAGATGATATCTCCAGAAGAAATAAGAGTTGAAGTCAGAGTTGCATAGGCGTGTAAGCTAAGAGAGCAGTGAAAGGATATCCAAACATCGTCGGAACAGTGCACAAGGGAGTGATGTGTGGATACCTAGTTCGGGCCGGCGTTTGGGCATGCTCGCCTAGCTAGAGTGCAGGTCACTTCAGAGCCGTTGAGGGTGATGCGCTGGCGTTGGCTGGCCGCGCACGGATGCAGATCTTGAGTGGCAGCGGAGCGCTACGATGCGGTGGACAAGACCGTTGGTGAAGCCCCAACGGTCTCGGGGGGCGGAGGTGCGACGATGTGCTCGGTGAAGTAGCCCCGGTGAGCTGGGAGACGGCGTCGGTGAAGCGCACCTGATGCGGTGGAACTCGGTGTCTGTGAGGCACGTCGGTTGCGGCGGCCGACGTTGTCGGTGGACCACCCGGTGCGGTGGACGAGGGCGTAGATGAGGTAGCTCCGGTGCGGTGGTGAAGCGCGACCGTCGTCTTCGTCTTCTTTGTGCGGCACAAAGGTGGGGAACGGTGGGCAAAGAGACGAGACGAGGGGCGATTCGAGGGTTGGCGGCGAATTAGGGATTTGAGCAATCTGGGCGCGGAAGGGGACGGTGGAGAAGAGAGACTTTGCAGGGCTGGAATTGGGGCCGCCAGATATTTCAATCCGAAACGTGGAAGCGCGAACTTATATTGTCGTCATCCTTTTTTTGGGGGGGGGAGGGGGGTGGCTGGCTGGGTGCTACGCGTCCGTCCGACACACGCGACCACCTCGACAGGACTATGCTTCGGTGCCTTAAGGCACCTACCTTTGTGTCCATGACATGTGGGCCTAACTGGTGGCTAGCCCACATGTCAGTGACCCAAAGGCAGTTGCCTTTAAGTCACCGAAGCAGCGTCCACCCCGACACGACCCTCGTCTGCCTGGTGCGCCTACATTTGAGAATGCAAACGGATCTTCTTTCATTTGCAAACGAATATGTATGTATTACCATTCCCGTGTTTTCCTTGCAATAATTAGTCATTTGAAACAAGATACTCCATCCGTTCACTTTTGTAAGTCGTTTCAGACAACTTAAAATGAACTATTTTGCACATTGTCTGAAATGTCTTCAAGATCTTATAAAAGTGAACAGAGGGAGTACTATAAATTAATTAATGAGGAGTTATTTGAAAAAAAATTCGAAACGGTACCCACGCTAACGTGGATCAGAGTGTGTGTCACATAATTAGTGAATTAGAGTGTGTGTCACGTAGTTAGTTATTTGAATTAGAGTGTGTGTCACGTAGCGATCTCCAATTCTAACGTGGATTTTGCATTTCACTGTATCCACGCTACTTTTTAATACAAATTCATATGTATATGATGAACACCATGGTAGTGAGAAAACTTTTGGATGGATTCAAACATATGACCTACAAAATAGCACAACAAACTGAGTCAATGTCCACTTTTCGAAACTTAGTATGGCACGAATTCGAAATAATTACCCGTATGCCTAGTCCTCGGTTCAAATCTTACAATGTACACCGAATTGAAACATCGATATTAAGTCTCGTACTATGTACATTCAA